>NC_047515.1:0-300000 GCF_902827115.2 Pseudochaenichthys georgianus
GTAGTAGTTAGTAGTAGAGTAGTAGTAGTATTAGTAGTAGTAGTAGTAGTGTAGTAGTAGAGTAGTAGTAGTAGTAGTAGTAGTAGTATAGAGTAGTAGTAGTAGTAGTAGTAGTCGTAGTAGTAGTAGTAGTAGTAGTAGTTAGTATAGTAGTAGTAGTAGTATAGTAGTAGTCGTAGTAGTAGTGTATTAGTAGTATCGTAGTCGTCGTCGTCGTACGTAGTAGTCGTCGTGTCGTCGTAGTCGTCGTCGTCGTCGTGTCGTCGTCGTCTCAGTCGTCGTCGTCGTCGCGTCCGTCGTCGGTCGTCGTCGTCGTCGTCGTCGTCGTCGTCGTAGTCGTCGTCGTCGCGTCGTCGTCGTCGTCGTCGTCGTCGTCGTCGCTCGTCGTCGTCGTCGTCGTCGTCGTCGTCGTACGTCGTCGGCGTAGTCGTACGTCCGTCGTCTTCAGTCGTCCGTCGTCGTCGTCGTCGGGAGGTGTGTGGCGCAGTGGGTAGTGAGTTGGTGTTGGGATCAGGGTGTCACAGGTTCCAAACCCCCTCTGCCGTCAGCCATGTCGTTGTGTCCCTGAGACACTTCACCCCAAGTGCTCCTGTGGGGATTGTCCCACAGTGCTGAGTATGTAAGTCGCTTTGGGATAAAAGCTTCTAAGAAGAAAATAAAACAACATAGATTAGCTCCATGGCATAATGCCGAAACCCTCAAAATAAAGCCAAAAGTCTAGAACAACTTGAAAGGATATGGCGTTCCACTAAACTTGAAGAATCTCGTTTAATTTGGCATATTACTCTCAATGAATATAAGAAAGCACTGCGTAAAAGCGAGAGCAGCCTACTACTCTTCATTAATAGATGAGAATAAGAATAATGCAAGATTTCTTTCAGCACTGTAGCCAGGCTGACAGAGAGCCACAGCTCGATTGAGCCTTCTATTCCCTTAGCACTCAGTAGTAATGATTTTATGTGCTTTTTTAACGATAAAATTGTTACTCTTAGAAACAAAATGAATGACCTCTTGCCTTTGACCAGTATAGTGTTATCAACAGCTCCCGGAAACGTAAGTTCTAATATTACACTAGATAGTAAACTAGAATGCTTTTCAGCCATTAACCTTGAACAATTACGTTCAATGATTCTCTCTTCTAAACCATCAACGTGCATGTTAGACCCAATTCCAACTAAGCTGTTTGAAGGAAGTTTTTCCATTAATTAGCACTTCTTTATTAAATATTATGAATATGTCTTTATTATCAGGCTATGTTCCACAATCATTCAAAGTAGCAGTGATACAACCGCTTCTTAAAAAGCACAACCTCGATCCAGAGGTTTTAGCCAACAGACCTATTTCTAATCTTCCGTTCCTCTCAGAGATTCTTGAGAAAGCGGTCGCAAAACAGTTGTGTGATTACTTAAAAAACAATGATTTATTTGAAGATTTTCAGTCTGGCTTAGAACACATCATAGCACAGAGACAGCTCTGGTTAAAGTCACAAAGGACATTCTAATAGCCTCAGACAAGGGACTTGTCTCTATTCTTGTTTTGCTCGATCTCAGTGCTGCATTTGATACTATCGACCATGATATCCTATTGCAAAGACTAGAGCACTTAGTTGGCATACAGGGAACTGCTTTAGGCTGGTTTAGGTCCTATCTATCTGAACGCTCTCAGTTTGTACGTGTCAACGATGAATCTTCCACGCAAACCAAAGTTAGCCATGGAGTGCCACAGGGCTCAGTGCTCAGACCTATTTTGTTCACATTATATATGTTTCCGTTAGGCAATATTATAAGGAATCATTCTGTAAACTTTCATTGTTATGCGGATGATACTCAACTATATTTATCCATCAAGCCTGATGAAATTAATCATCTAAATAAAATTCAAGACTGCCTTAAGGACTTAAAAACGTGGATGACCTTAAACTTAAACAGTCGTGTTAAACACGACCAAAACTGAAGTTATTGTACTTGGCCCGAAGAATCTACGAAACAAACTATCTAAAGATATACTAACTATGGATGGCATTAATTTGGCCTCCAGTGAGACTGTAAGGAATCTTGGTGTTATATTTGATCAGGATTTATCCTTTAACACCCACATAAAATCAATTTCAAGGACCGCCTACTTCCATCTACGTAACATTGCAAAAATCAGGCATATCTTGCCTCAAAACGATGCAGAGAAACTAGTCCATGCATTTGTTACTTCTAGGCTGGATTATTGTAACTCTTTATTATCAGGGAGTACCAAGAAGTCAGTCAAGTCGCTTCAGCTGATTCAAAATGCTGCGGCTCGTGTACTAACCAGAGTTAGGAGAAGGGACCACATTACTCCTGCTCTGGCTGCCTTACACTGGCTCCCTATAGAACACAGGATAGAATTTAAAGTTCTTCTTCTCGCCTACAAAGCCCTTAATGGGCAGGCGCCATCTTACCTTAAAGAACTCATTATACCCTGCTGTCCTACTAGGGCATTGCGTTCCAAGAATGCAGGGTTGTTGGTTGTTCCTAGAGTCTCTGAAAGTACAATGGGAGCCAGAGCCTTTTCTTATCAAGCTCCACATTTGTGGAATCAGCTTCCAGCTTGTGTTCGGGCGGCAGACACCCTATCCGTTTTTAAGAGTGCGCTTAAAGGGAAATGGAAACACTTTTCAAACTGCTTTCCATGCGACAATATTACCATTAGGAAATGTATTTATCTAGTCTATTTCCAATATAAACGATCGAGATACGCGAATTTACTTTTTGAAATATGTGCCTAATGACCATGGGCGCTTCCATTGCTCCGGGACTTTCCCAGTGACGTCACTGATTGGGTACGGCTTCCTGGGCCAAAGCTCAATAACAAACAACATGGCGTGCAATGCACCAGTAGTTTACATTACAAGAAAACGGTCGTCGTCAGGAGTTGATTGTATTGCCCCAGGCTGCACAAATGGATTTTATACAAAGAAGGAAGAAGTACATTTCCATAGGCTGCCACTAAAGGATGAGAAGCTGCTCAAAGTCCAGTCTGGATGCCTGGTTCAATACAAAACATTGGATTTGAAGCCAGGATCTGTTCCCACAATATTCGATTTCTCAACGTATGCAGTCGGGAACACCGACCGTCCCAGCACGTCGGCCGCGCAAGACAATGACAGTGTCAACAAACGTGACGTTCGAGCCACCAAACGAGTTGCTTCAGCTGCCGAGAGAGAGGTAAATATTGCAGCACTACCAGATTACTAGCTCACACATGTATTTACTGACACAGTGTGACCTTATTAATTAACGCAATCGCGTCCAAACTAAATGGTAGCTATTATGACGTACAATAGAGAATTGGGGGTGTTCTATAGCTCAACTAATTAAACTGGCATACACACGCTCATCTGTCGAAACAGCCCTAAAAAGGCTAGTATTGCTATTGATGGATGGTATTGCAGGACCCAGAGCGCACGGAGCACAGAGCGGACAGCAGATAACGGAATTGCAGTTGTATTGCTTATAGATTATCAGAACATTTCAAAGGGGACACAGCCCCATTGGATATTAACCTATGGATTAACTACATCATCGTTTTTATCGTTGTAATGCCATTGAAGACCAGTTTAGACCAGACAATGAGGAAGGTAAGCCGTTAGCCTGGCGTATGTTAGTACCTAGCGCCACTTGTTTTGATGTACGTTTTTGTGGATAACCTCGCGAGTTTGTATCTTTCAGTGTTGATGTGGGCACCGTTAGATTCTGTGTCTCCTTGCGATCATAAACGATGTGTTGGATGTGCGGCTAGGATAAGTAATAAGGGAGCTAGGAGTGATTTTCGGTGCAGTAATAGGTTAGCATTTTCGCTCGGGGCTAATTCAGAGGCTCACTGTTAGCATTGTGTTTTTTTAATTTTTTTATTCCGGATCGTATGCCACTCTATTCGACCGAATCGGTTCATAAGCATAGGCCATGGGATGCCTGGTAACTGTAGATGCTTCCACATCAATGTCATCTCCCGACGAATAGTCCAAATTCATCGTTCAAAACGTCGATCTCATTGCAAAATTCCTCCATCGCTGCCATATCTGCTACGTTGTGTTGACTTCAGGTGGAGCGAAAACACAGCCAGTGACGTCACCATTTGGGACTCCCCTAATGGCGGCGGCCTGGTCCCGGAATTCCCCACCCGGCCGGCGGATAATTAATTTTCTTTTGGCGAGTAATATCATATACAATAAATATTACGATCAATATCCATTGTAAAATGAATAAACTACCGGAATATTATAACTGTAATTGGTGTTTCCTTTCCCCTTTAAGACCTTCCTTTTTGATAAAGCTTATAGTTAGGGCTGATTAGATTCAGCCCCTAGTTTTGCTGATATAGGCTTAGTTTGTCGGGGGACATCTTACTTCTTCCTTCTCTCTGTCTGTACCTGTGTCCTCTCATGTTCCATTAACCCAGCTTCCCCACATTTCTTTCTTTTTGGTGTCTATATACGCCGGGATCCGGAGTCATGGATTACATTACATTACATTACATTGCATTTAGCTGACGCTTTTATCCAAAGCGACTTACAATAAGTACATTCGACCAGGAAGACACAACCTTGAAGAAAACAGAATCATATAAGAACATCAGGTTTCAAAGAGCCAATCGTTTCAAGTGCTACTCAACTGGCTTTAGATAAGCCAGTCCTTTATTAGTATATAAGTGCTCTGTTAGCAGTTCTTTGTTAGTCGTTCTATCGCTCGAAGTGGAGTCGAAAGAGATGAGTTTTCAGTCTGCGCCGGAAGGTGTGTAAGCTTTCTGCGGTCCTGATTTCAATGGGGAGCTCGTTCCACCATCTTGGAGCCAGGATAGCAAACCCACGTGTTTTTGCTGATGGGAACTTGGGTCCCCCTCGCAGCGAGGGTGCAGCAAGTCGTCTGGCTGATGCAGAGCGTAGAGCACGTGCTGGGGTGTACGGTTTAACCATGTCCTGGATGTAGGAAGGGCCAGATCCATTCGCAGCGTGGTACACAAGCACCAGTGTCTTGAAGTGGATTCTAGCAGTTACCGGAAGCCAGTGGAGGGAGCGGAGGAGCGGCGTGGTGTGGGAACATTCAGGAAGGTTGAAGACCAGACGAGCCGCTGCATTCTGGATGAGCTGCAGAGGTCGGATGGCACATGCAGGTAGACCAGCCAGGAGGGAGTTGCAGTAGTCTAGGCGTGAGATGACGAGGGCCTGGACCAGAACCTGTGTGGCTCTCTGGGTCAGCTGGGGACGCATCCTCCTGATGCTGTAAAGCGTGTATCTGCAGCAGCGGATTGTAGCAGCGATGTTTGCAGTGAAGGACAGGTTGTTATCCAGGGTCACACCCAGAGTCCTTGCAGTCTGGGTCGGGGAAACATCAGAGGTGCCGATGTTGATAGTCAGGTCAAGAGAGGGACAATCTTTTCCCGGAAGGAAAAGCACTTCAGTTTTGTCAAGGTTGAGCTTGAGATGATGAGCGGACATCCACTGAGAGATGTCAGCTAGACGAGCAGAGATGCGTGCGACGACCTGGGTCTCTGAGCGGGGGAAGGACAGAATGAGTTGGGTGTCGTCAGCGTAGCAGTGGTATGAAAAACCATGGATGATCCTGCGGTCCTGTGTCCTGGATCGCGAGCGCTGGATCTTGAGTCGTGGCTGTGGTCCTGGATCATCGGTCCTGATGGATATCCTCGTGGATTCATCTTCCTATTATACACACATGCATTTCCAAACATCTGGACTACCTATGTTGCAAATGTATTATCTTTTCAATTTACACATGGCATCTATTGCACGTCTGTCCGTCCTGGGAGAGGGATCCCTCCTCTGTTGCTCTCCCTGAGGTTTCTCCCATGTTCCCTTTAAACTGTGGGTTTTCTCCGGAAGTTTTTCCTTGTACGATGTGAGGGTCTAAGGACAGAGGGACTAAGGACAGAGGGTCTGAGGACAGAGGGTCTAAGGACAGAGGGTCTGAGGACAGAGGGTCTAAGGACAGAGGGTCTGAGGACAGAGGGTCTAAGGACAGAGGGTCTAAGGACAGAGGGTCTGAGGACAGAGGGTCTGAGGACAGAGGGTCTAAGGACAGAGGGTCTAAGGACAGAGGGTGTCGTATTGTCATACTGATATTCTGTACACACTGTGAAGACCACTGAGACAAATGTAACATTTGTGATATTGGGCTATAAATAAACATTGATTGATTGATTGATTGATTGATTGATTGATTCTAACAAGGGACATGTATGTAATGTTTGTTTGTTCACCATGTAAGGTGGCCTTGGGTCCCTCGAAAGGCGCTATACAAATGTAATATATTATTATTATTATTAGTATCAGTTCAGTTAACCAATAATGTGTATTCCAAGAATCATAGAAAGGAAACAAACAGCTTTCAACGTTTTAGTTTTTCGTTTAATAAATGGATTTAAAGACTGGGTGTTTTAAATGACATATGTTTGTAATCTGTACAATGAGAAGTGATTCCTGCTGTCAGCATGCCAATTGCACGCTCCCTCAAAACTTGCGACATCTGTGGCATTGTGCTGTGTGATAAAACTGAACATTTTAGGCTGCGGCCACACGAGGACGAATTTGGTCGTTTGCGTTACTGTTTAGTGTCATATAGACCGTTCGGCCGCACGAGGACGACCGAATACGGCACTAAACGACTGAGGAAACGATAACGGGTCCCAAGGTGGATAGAACGGCATACGCAACTCTCTGGGGGGTCAAACGGCTCCGTGTGTGCGCCCTATCCGAACATTTTCAGATCACTGATAGTCATTGCGCAATAGCCCCGCCTCTCCCCGCCTCTTCTGCTCACCTCCGCTCACCCCGCGCCAGTGCTGAAGTGTTTCGCCACCAACAACAACAACAATGGCGGATCGCAGAGTTGCTATCGTGATCCGGACGCTATTCACCATGCTACAGTTGTTTGTGCAACATCTACAGCAATAATGATGAGGCAATAGCCCCGCCTCTCCCCACCTCTGCTGCTCACCCCCGCGTCAAAGTAAACTGCACCCTGAATTCAGATTATTTATCTTTCTCTCGATATGGACCTAAACGCGAGTGAAGTCTGATCTGACAGGACGGAGACACGCAGCTCTGCTCACCTGCAGCTCCTCCCGCTGCAGCAACACACACACTTCAAGTCTCTCATCCCCCTTAGCTATTTTAATTACCTCTCAAACTAAACTAGTTATAAATATGTTTATTCTTACTGTCGGCCGGGTCACTCGTTACTGGATCAGCTGCTGCATGAGACAGACACTGCGCTGTCCGAAGAGAGGGAGGAAAAAGAGAGGCTCCGTGTATTTTATTATTATATTATATAGAGTCGTTATTCATTTGTTTTAAAGCTCAATAAATAACAAAGAAGACCTTTGACCGGGACTTTTATCATTTTGTCGGAAAATTTAAACTTTAATACACGTTGACTGGCGAAAAACTCTGCCCGGTTCCCTCGGCCCCCACCGCGGAGAATAAACAGAAGGGCAACCATGACAACCATGCTTCTTCGCTGCTTTTGCGGAGGAAGTTACTGCATGTACTGCAGCTTCTCCAGCGGTTGGAGCTAAACGGAGCGGTCTCGTGTGGACAGACACTCTCCGGATAACTATTGCGTGTGGACGGAAGCTTGTTTGCGTTTGCGTTAATCCTATGCGTTTAGCTGTTTTCGTCCTCGTGTGGCCGCAGCCTTAGAGTGGCCTTTTATTGTGGCCAGCCTAAGGCACACCTGTGCAATAATCATGCTGTCTAATCAGCATCTTGATATGCCACACCTGTGAGGTGGGATGGATTCTCTCGGCAAAAGAGAAGTGCTCACTGTCACACATTGTTTCAGATTTGTGAACAATATTTGAGAGAAATTGTTATTTTGTTTATATAGAAAATGTTTTAGATCTTTGAGTTTATCTCAAATGGGAGCAAAAACAAAAGTGTTGCGTTTATATTTGTGTTCAGTGTATGTGTCCCCGCTGCGTCAGGGCACTCACGCAGAGTCAGAAAATAAAACTCTCTCTTTTCCTCCGTACCCAAATCTTTTAAAAACAGGTGAACAACGAGCGGATACAGATTTGCTGCCGATATGACGTCAAATCGCCGGCGGGCCGACAGCACTATCAGAAACAAAGCCTGACGTGTTTTGGACGTAATCTCATCTCTGTTTACATTAGCATCGCTAACACTCAGAGCTAACCTGTACTGTTATCCACCTTTGCTTTCTCACTGTCTCCCTCCCCACCAACTCATAAAGCTGGCAATGTCCTTGATCTCATATTCTCAAGGAACTGCTCTACTTCTAACCTCTCTGTAAACCCGCTCCACACATCCGATCACTTCTTCATTTCATTCTCTCTACCCCTTTCCAAACATAACAAACTAATCTCTTCGCATCCTGCACTTGTCCGCCGTAACCTCCGTTCCCTCTCCCCCTCTACCTTTGCCTCATCGGTGCTCTCAGCCCTCCCTTCCTCTGACTCGTTCCAACTTCTGCCTCCAAACTCTGCTGCAGAAACTCTCCTCTCTACTCTCTCCTCCTCTCTGGACTCTCTCTGTCCTCTCACATCTCGGCAGGCTCGTCAGTCCCCTCCTGCTCCCTGGCTAAATGACGCACTGCGTGCTAATAGAACCGTCCTTAGGGCAGCTGAGCGGAAATGGTGGAAATCCAAACACCGTGACGACCTCCTAACCTATCAGGCTCTCCTCTCCTCTTTCTCTGCTTCCATCTCTCAGGCAAAAAGCACTTTCTTTCAAGATAAGATCCAATCTTCTTTTTCCAATCCTAAAAAACTATTTTCCATCTTCTCCACCCTCTTGGATCCTCCCAAGGCCCCTTCCCCCTCCTCCCTTCTGTCAAGCGACTTTGTTAATCACTTTGAAAAAAAGGTTGACGATATTCGCTCTTCTTTTTCTGACTCACCTCTACTCACCGCCGGATCACCTGAGCCACCTTCAACCGGCACACTAACCTCCTTCTCCCCTCTCTCTCCAAGTGAGGTTCTTACCCTCGTTACCTCTGCCCGCCCTACCACCTGTCCTCTGGACCCTATCCCTTCAAACCTCCTTCAGACTATCGCTCCTGATATTCTACCGTTTCTCACCCATTTCATCAACACTTCTCTAACTTCTGGTCACTTTCCAAACAGTCTCAAGGAGGCGAGAGTAAACCCTCTCCTGAAGAAACCCACTCTCAACCCGTCTGATGTTATAAACTACAGGCCTGTCTCTCTCCTCCCGTTCCTGTCTAAAACACTTGAACGCGCTGTCTTTAAACAACTCTCCTGCTATCTCCATCAGAACAACCTTCTGGATCCGCACCAGTCTGGTTTCAAGGCAGGTCACTCCACAGAAACTGCCCTCATTGCTGTCACTGAGGAACTGCACACGGCTAAAGCAGCCTCCCTCTCCTCTGTCCTCATCCTGTTGGACCTGTCTGCTGCATTCGACACGGTGAACCATCAGATCCTCCTTCGCACTCTCCAAGAACTTGGAGTTTCAGGCTCTGCACTTTCCCTCCTCACCTCATACCTCAAAGACCGCACCTACAGGGTTACTTGGAGAGGGTCCGAGTCCGACCCTTGTCAATTAACTACAGGGGTCCCTCAGGGCTCTGTTCTTGGTCCCCTCCTCTTCTCCCTGTACACAAACTCGCTCGGATCTGTCATTAGCCCGCATGGTTTTTCATACCACTGCTACGCTGACGACACCCAACTCATTCTGTCCTTCCCCCGCTCAGAGACCCAGGTCGTCGCACGCATCTCTGCTTGTTTAGCTGACATCTCTCAGTGGATGTCCGCTCATCATCTCAAGCTCAACCTTGACAAAACTGAAGTGCTTTTCCTTCCGGGAAAAGATTGTCCCTCTCTTGACCTGACTATCAACATCGGCACCTCTGTTGTTTCCCCGACCCAGACTGCAAGGACTCTGGGTGTGATCCTAGATAACAACCTGTCCTTTTTTTATTTTTATTTTATTTTTATTTATCCTTTATTTATCCAGGAATGTCCCATTGAGATACAAGATCTCTTCTTCCAGGGAGTCCTGACCAACACGGCACACAACAAGTTTCAACATAAAACAAAGGCATTAAACAAAAAAAACATACAATTCAAATATAAATACAGAAGGCCATTTGTGCAGTGGCAAGAAGCATAATCACATCAGCAATAGCATCAGGTAAAACAGTTACATGTTTCATGAAGGGCTAATCGTAGCATACCTTTAAAAGCATTTACAGTAGGAAGTGCCTCTAGACAAAGTCCTTCACTGCAAACATCGCTGCTACAACCCGCTGCTGCAGATACACGCTTTACAGCATCAGGAGGATACGTCCCCAGCTGACCCAGAAAGCGACGCAGGTTCTGGTCCAGGCTCTGTTAGGAGATTTAGTGGACAACTCGTCCGCTTTCTTAAAATCTCCTCGCGTCCCTACACAAGCCATTATCTTACAGGAAGGAAACCCAGAACATACAAGTAACCGTTTAACAATAATCCACTTTAATGGTAATATACAATGCAATACAATCAAATACATTACCATACACAACCATATCGTATCATGTGTAATGTCAGGAGTTTGGCCTACTCCTGGCTCCTGCCCACAGGCCACCAGACCTCCAGTCCCAGCGACGCGTGAAGAGAGAGAGAGAACAGCAAGCCGGATAGGCTTTCATACCAAATGATACAGGAGGGGGTGGAGTTTAAGGACAACTGGTCCAATCATCTCAAACAAACACCTCTGACCCTCACTGTCTCCTATTTCTGCAGCCTCTGCAGCCTCCACACATCCCCCCATCCCAGTGGCTCAGCTTCCTTATCACAGGGATCTGATGTTAACTCCACACCTTCCCCCTCTTCCTTTTGTCCTCACAAAACCAAATGTTCCCAGGCCCCAAAAACAGTTCACAGTTTTCTCACCCAAATCATTTTCCCTTTTTAAGCATCTTGATAGTTTACTAACCTGAATACATACAAATATTTCCTTACAATTCCCTCTTTTGCACTCTTAAAAAAGAGAGTGCAATTTACACAAGGCACTTGCAAAAAACTGCATCCTTGTCTGCTGAGTCTCCATACTTTTTATTCTCAGTGTCCACAGTGAAGGGCACTCCGTCCAGGCTCTCGTTGCAGATGACGCAGCGGAAGCAACCGGGGCGGTAAGACTTCCCCAGGGCCCGCCGGCCTGCATGTCCATGATTAGATGTCCACCTGCGTTGCACTTGTCTGCAGACTGCTGGAACCCAGAGTACAGAAAGTCCTCTTCACAGAAAACTCTTCCTGCGTCATAGTAGAACGCCTTCCCTCTCAGCCTTCGACTACAGGCGCTGCAGGTGAAGCAGCTGTCATGGTAGAGGCTGCCCATAGCTTGGCAGGCCTGGCTGGCTCCATACACCGTCTTGTTGCACTTAACCCACACTCCTGTTTCAGCGGAGAGTGGAGTCCCCTGTGCCATCCTGGATTGCCGTGTCTTTGTCCCCTCTGATCCGCTGACGGCGGCTTCTGGGCTGCCTGCTAGAGAGATGTCTTCCTTCTCCTCCGGCTTGCTGATGGCGGCTTCCGAGTCGATGCTGAATAGATGTCCTCCCGATCTTCCTTCTCCGGTCCGATGATGATGCCTCCCAGTCGACCTCCATGATGAGAGCCCGATCCGTCCTGATGTCGTCTAGGGTCCTCGCAGGTGTTTTCCCCCGCCGCACACTGGCTCCGTACAGTGGTACCAGTTGTCCCCCTTTCCTTGTAGGCGGACGGCACGGGATGTCCTCTGGGTCACTCGGTCGGGGCCGGAGAGCCTGGGGTTGACAGTCAGCCTCCTGCGTCTCGGGTCCCTCTTTCGGCGTCAGCAACCTGTGTGGAGAAATCTGATACAAATCCCTCAAGCCTACGCTCCGGGCTCTGGGGCCCTCGGCTGTTTAACCCACCAGTGCGTGGCAACTTGGAGCCTGTTGGTGGGGTGTCTTAAAACAACAGACGTGTGTGCACAGGTT
Source organism: Pseudochaenichthys georgianus (assembly GCF_902827115.2). Lineage (NCBI taxonomy): Eukaryota > Metazoa > Chordata > Actinopteri > Perciformes > Channichthyidae > Pseudochaenichthys > Pseudochaenichthys georgianus. The sequence continues at coordinate 11,971 of NC_047515.1, forward strand.
TTCTAAATTAATTGTGCTGCTTCAGAATCTTGGACTGTGCCCACTAAATAAGAACCCCAACATCTTTAGGTAAACTAAATAACATATTTCAATAGCTCTGAATTTCTGACAAGCATCTGTATTTATTTTTAAATGAAATCCCTGAGATCCCATTAAAAATCTAAAAATATGATTTGAACTGCTAATGTTTCTGGTAAAGAAACACACTAATCTTATGGATTCAAAAACAACCAAAATCACAATACTAACAAAGTGAATGGCTTCCTGGTGATACTGCTTCTACCCGTCAGTGCTTAGATATTATCCCACTGAAAAAATGAATACAGAATTCCCACCAATTGTCATCAAATGTCTTTCTAAATGTAGATGAAATGTATATCCCCATAATGACCTAAACAATAAAGTCTATGGCTTTTACTTCTTTACCAGACTAGTTACATGATGTTGTCCAAATTACATTGTGTCTCATTACATTACTATGTTTTAGCTTAACTGTAAATATGTTCTTTCTACATTTCAAACCTCCGTTACTTTAATACCTGTTGAAACATTAGTTGACACATTACTCACCGGTCAGCCTCTCCAGTATTTCATTCTGGACTTACATCTCTCTGGTAGCCCCTTGGCCACTGATTCTCTACCTGTGCTACCTGCTATAACTCAATCAATACTAGAGACATGTCAACATTCACCAAACAGCCTCTTATCCCCAAATATGCAGCAGGTCAATTCTAAAACTGTCAATCAATGGTCAGATTGAACAATGGAGTTGGGCAGCAGGTTCCTTTCAGTCCCTAAATGAAAAATGTACATTGTAAAGTTTACACTCCCCCTTTTTTACACATTCTCTCATGTGTAAACAAAAACCTGTATGGGAAGAAAACCTTCAGGTCATAATGGATTATAAGACAATACCAAACATTTTTCCCAGTAAACACTTGAGAGTGTTTCTCTCCATCATTCAGTCCTAAAAGAAACAGAATTCCAAATTTCATAGTTTGAGTTTCACATTCTTCAAACCGCCACCTCCTGTGGGAGTGAAACATCATGAAGCAGATTAGATACGGTTTCCCCTTTTGTGCAATGTTAGGAAACCTCTCATTTCACACATTATTATCACACAAAAATAATGTGTTAGTCCAAAACATGCTTGATTAGTCATCGTTTTAAATCATGCAGTTGCACTGATCAGGTGCAGACATACACACACTCACACTCACACTGTCAGGTTGTAAAGTCAGGTTTGGTCAGGTTCACCGCAGAGTCAGTCATTGACAGTGCCTTCCCAAGTTACCCTGTCGGTCAGTTGGTCTCAGTCTTTTTGGCCATGAGTCGTGCTCTGCAGAGACTTTGATGTTCCAGCACAGGCCAGCATCCTCCGTCTATACAAATCTGTATATATGGAGCGCCATCATTTATTAATTCACAATTACAACTATAATGTTCAAGATATCTCCAACCCCTCCTTGCTGTTTCCCACATTCCCTGAAAAGTGTCTAGCCAAAAAAATGTCACTTCCTTATTGTACTATTACTATTACTGCAATTCATTTACACCTAATTAGTATTAAAATGACTAATAGATCTATTTCAGAAACATGTGTACATCACTATCTTGTGTCAAAACATTACTAGGATCTGTAAAGCTCTGCTATTTATTCCATAACTCATTCTATCAATTTATCTTCAATTCTGGTGCACTTAAAGAACAATGTTACCCTCTTTCACAGTGCGTGGAACTCTGGGTGTCTGAACATGAAACCAGTACCTCAAATTGAAATACTATATTTTGTTTAGAACCAGCTTTCCCTTCAACATGACCTATATAAATATTTATCTGATCTTATAGAGCTGTTACTAAAACTCTCCCTTTGAACTGATCAATACTGTAACAAATTAAAACACTACCAAATTCACACACGAATAAAAATCCAGTGCATACTTCCTTCATGCCCCCCCCCTTTTTTTTATCAGTGTGTATTAGACTGATTTTCCACTTCCCTTTAATAGTTCCCCTCTTTTCCGCTATTTTTATTTACCACTTGACTAATTTATGGTCCATACATCTTCTTATCTTCACTTATTTATCAAGTCAATTCAAGTTCTTTACAATACATTAGTAGATACCTTGTGGAGTCTTCACAATAACTAATCCCCTCTAGGATATGAAATCCATTCATCTTCAAGCAGATACTATGTCCTTATTTATGTTTTGTTCACGATAACAATGGTATAACAACCACATGTCATCAATTCTGGTCCACCTAAAAACCAATGTTAAACTCTTTAGCAGTGTGTGGAACCCTGGATGTCCGAACATGCAACCATTCCTCCCTCCTTTATCAAGGATTTAAAAACAGAAGTCATTTCATATTTCCTATGGTAATAACTATGCTACAATGGTGAAATCAATTATTTAGATTGGAATACTATATCTGGCTTGGCACCAGCTCTCCCTTTAACATTATCCATACAGATAAAGATTTGTCTTATAGAGTGGTTCCTAAAACTATCCCACTACTTTATTCACACGTGAATAAAAATGTCAAAGAATATCTTGTTAACCTGATGAAAAGATTGAAGAATATGGTTGTACTTTGTCATGTGGCCCCCTTTAACCCTCAGTGTGTTCTCATTTTACTCTAATAGTTTACTGCTACTTTTAATTTAATAAATCTTTCTGTCTTTACGTATTTATGCTTTAAATGTGCGTTTTGTGAATAAGTGTGTTTATGTGTAAACTCACTCATTCCCGTTTTCCTTTTCTCCTCCTCTGGTTTTCTCAAGCCGTGACCCCGGCCTCCTCACTTCTAATCGACCATGCCAACTCCTCTGATTCTGTGTTCTCTTCAGTCCATCAGCTGTAACTTCATCCGCTGTCAGCCATTGGCCCAGTTACATCTGCATGCCCCATCTTGCACTGCTTTGCATTTTATCCCCTCCTTTACAGTCTCCCTGCTGTTTTATGGAGGGCGGATTCTGCTCTCATCTCCCACACTTTGCTCTTGTGCTCAGCTTGGAACTTCATGGTCCCTCCCTGAGGGACCTGATGAGCGTAGATTTCTGCCCGTCAGCAATGCTGTCTGGTTCTGGATGCCACAGGTGGAGATAGTTCTGGCTGCAGTCTTGTTGTTGTCGTTTCAGCTCTGGTTCTCTGTCTGTTCGATGGAGAAGGAGGAGTTTCCTGTTGGGTTAGGTCTTTTGTCTGCTTGGAGGGTCGGGATCGTAGCCTTTTCTAACTCAGAGGGGGAGTCCAGGTCTCGGGACGCATTACCTATAAAAAATCTAGCACACTGAGGTTAAATAAATCCAACCCTTTCCACTCTGACTCTTTGTAATCATACTATCTGTCTTAATTGTTAAATGCCATCTAAACAACCTAATTGATGTCTACAAATGATATTACAAAAACTCACTCTAAAAATGGTTTCATCCATTGCTACATATGTACCCAACATAACTCTTTCAGGAAACCATTTTCTCCTATACATTGAAAAACGTACATGTTTCCAGCATCACATATTCCACACACTACGAAAGAACATCTACATATTTTCTCCAATATTTTAAGCTAGTTTCTATAGCAAGATTATCATGTGTGACATAATAATCAGATGTCTTGTTTGCTAACCAAGAATATTAAACTTTAAAATGTCTTTTGGCCAGTTGAAGTCCTGCTTACTTCATCCTTAAACTCTTCTTTAATTTGAAACCAAAAAAGGTCTTCCTTCTCCACCATGATCCTATCTCTATATCAAAGTCCAGACAAACTGATGATTTATCTTCAGAAACCATGAGGAATGACTCATAAAACACTATTCTCCCTTACTTCAGTTCTAAATCAAATGAGCCAGACAGGAAACCCCCTTTAACCACTTGCTTATCCTATTATTTTTGATCAAAGTTGTGTTACAAGCAGGTTAGATCTGTAATGAATTCAAATCAATATTTAAAGACGCAATATAAGTTAAATATATTGTTAAGCTAATTACTGTTTTATTGTGAAGGCCTCTCTGGCGAACAGCGGCCTTTGGCTTTTATTTTGAAAGGCCGTTCCGGAACATCGAGTCCGATTCCTAGAAACACGGCAAGTTGACAATCGTTCTAATGCATTAACTATAGTCGTGAAAGATACAAGGAGGGGGAAGGCGTGTGGAAGCAAGCAATGAACTGAAAATGCCACCAATCCTGTTTTAACGTGATGGCGAACATTGAAAACCGAAGCGGGCATAAGCACCTCTGTCATAACTGACAAGCGTTCAAAAACCTTTCTGCTTATCCCTTATGCTACTACTTTTTGTTTTATTCATAACCTAAAAATACAATTGTGATGAATAGCTTGCTTTTGTACCATTACATTTACCAACATAAAACAAGGTCTGTACTAATCAACAATGACAACCTACAGACAGCTCATTTAGTTAAATATACGCAATATATTGACTTCGCTTTTATTTATCTGACTTAATTAACGTGCTTCCCCCCCTTTCAGCCACTAGATGGCAGCAGCAGAGCACAAATGAGCTTCACTCTTCTGATCGAATGTCTGATTATCACAGACAATCGGTCACACAGGCTATTCAGGTAAAAATCACACAGATTTATTCCCCGTACAGTTTGTCCGGCTTGATAACGTGCTACATATGTCGTCACGCAGGACTCTCTGCCTACCTTGCGATCAACGTTATGTTTACGTCAGCCTTTCAAATTAATTTTTACAGACAAGGGAAACGGGAGCCGGTCTCGTCACAATGTAGGTGACGTTAGCGCTCTCTCCCAAGGATTTAACAGATAAAAGTCCGCTGACACTTTCGCTTATTTGGTCTTGGACTCTTATTTACCCCCAGTTATAAACGGCGGATCGATCTGAAATATCGATCATCCAGGTTCCGTCGTGTAAGACTCACACCCACATCCCACGAACTGCACCGCTCCTACGCCACTTCAGGACTAAAATACCTGAGATCCACGCAAACTGCTTTTATTTCTCGTCACGCAGGACTCTCTATACCTGGCGATCAACGTTCACGTGTTATATATAACTTTCCTAACATGGTAAAAAATATGCATTGTATACTCCATTCAAACTTCAAAAACACTCTGAAACGCCTACAGACAATCCTACAGGGCCCTGCTATTGTCCGAGGCGTCTAAAAGTGCTTGTTCCCGACCCAGTGTGGTCGTCTGAATCCTTCCACAGCTCATGTTTATTCAGAAACGTCGGAGGTCACCATTTGTTAGGAGATTTAAATGTTAATTAGGCCGCATTTCCAAATCTCCTCGCGTCCCTACACAAGCCATTATCTTACAGGAAGGAAACCCAGAACATACAAGTAACCGTTTAATAATAATCCACTTTAATGGTAATATACAATGCAATACAATCAAATACATTACCATACACAACCATATCGTATCATGTGTAATGTCAGGAGTTTGGCCTACTCCTGGCTCCTGCCCACAGGCCACCAGACCTCCAGTCCCAGCGACGCGTGAAGAGAGAGGGAGAACAGCAAGCCGGATAGGCTTTCATACCAAATGATACAGGAGGGGGTGGAGTTTAAGGACAACTGGTCCAATCATCTCAAACAAACACCTCTGACCCTCACTGTCTCCTATTTCTGCAGCCTCTGCAGCCTCCACACATCCCCCCATCCCAGTGGCTCAGCTTCCTAATCACAGGGATCTGAGATGACTGTATGTTAACTCCACACCTTCCCCCTCTTCCTTTTGTCCTCACAAAACCAAATGTTCCCAGGCCCCAAAAACAGTTCACAGTTTTCTCACCCAAATCATTTTCCCTTTTTAAGCATCTTGATAGTTTACTAACCTGAATACATACAAATATTTCCTTACAAGTTTTATTTGAGTTATTAATTTAAACCGTTGTTACATACAGTTACGGCATTTCCTGTTTCTGCCGGAGAGAGGGGAGGCCGTCCCAAAGCTTGCTGCTGTATTTACTCCCTCCATCTGACAGGAGGGAGCCTAGTTGAGCTGCGAGTGTGGCTACAGACGGAGTTCACATCATCACGGAGGGGTAGGGTCGAGGGAGGGGTTTGGGATTGTGCCGACGTCACCTTGTTGAAGCTGCAGAGGGTGATGCCGTTGATGAAGGGAGAGCAGGTGGGTGGGGTCCGAGCTACTGTTGAGGCTGTAATGGTTGCTCTGATATCTGCGATCTTGGTCTTAAGGCAAGACACGGCAGGCAAAAGCATCGTTTTTCAAGTACTGGTCAATTTTGAGATTTTGTGCTATTTTGATTCTATAACATGTTTTCTTTCAGGCTTTTGGAAGGAAAACGTACAAAATACACATTTAAGTGTTTATTTTTACTATAGTTTGTCTTATTTGCGTCTGTAGATTTCTCCTAAATTCACCAAAAGTTAGCATTCTAACGTAACATAAAGTACCACGACATAGGGGTGTTGAAAATAATCCTTTCTACGATGCATTGTGATGCGGACGTGGACGATTCGGTATCGATGCAGTGACGGAAGATAATCGATTATAGCGTAGTAGGCCTAACGTTGCTTCCTGATTTTCCGGCCGCGGCTTTACTATAAAACATTTTTTTCTGTCACTTTAATATCAAATTGGTCGGTGACGCAGAGATCAGGGAACAGACGTGACAGCGGCACAGCAACACCAAACACGGAGCAGTTTGCTTTATCCACCAACACAAGAACACCAGTCCAGAACCAACAGAAGAAGGACCCGCTCTGAATCGCTCTGAATCACTCCGTGTCGCTGCGGCTCAGAGACACAGGGATTTAGGTTTTTCAAAAATAATCGCGTTTCAATCATATCAGGTTTTAAGTCTTGGATTGGTATGAATGTCCTCTAGCAATTTTCAGACGATATATACGTGTGTAAAGTTTGAAGGCAGGAGGAAAAAAGCTTCCGCGATCACCGTCTCCTCTGTTCCTCCAAACCCGCCCTGAAAATAATGAGTGACAGGCTGATAGTGACCCGATAGACACTTTATTATTCACTCAAAGGTGGGGTAGGTAAGTTTCAGAAACCGTCTCGAATGCACTACAATTTGAAAATACACAGCCGAAAAGAATCCGCCCCTTCCTTCAGACTTCCTTACAGAGCACCTCCTCCAACACACATGAACGCGCACATGACGTCAGCAGAATGGTGAAAGTGGCCGCCTGTTGCTGGCGAGTCATTGAAGTATTGCTGCAATGCACGCCCAATGAGGGCACGAGATACATTTGTGCGTGCACGAGATGGAAGGCTGACAGACAGGGCGGCAATCCAAATGGTCCGATTGGTTGTACTTTTTACAGTATTACGGCTTCCACAGATGACATTTTTTAATGAATTTTTTGTTAAAGCACTTCAGATATTCATTGCTATCGGGATGTTAAGAGCATTCCATGGAATATAACAAAAAGTGTATCTCGAGCCGGTTTCTCAAATGTACCTACCCCACCTTTAATCACTGAGATATAATAAAGCTAACTTAATCTCATACATTCATGGGATTTATGTAACAGTAAGACAGAGAATGTAAGTGTGCATCCACATGCAGTATTGTAGTTGTTATATGCTGTTGTAAATACTCCTTTTGTCTGCTGTGTTCAGACCATAGACTAAATGGACGTAGTGTCCGTGACGTCACCCCTAGGATTCTGCAGAGTTGCTGTAAAGCCCTTAGTAGGCGGAGTCGGCCACTAATGGCTCGGCTGTGACGTCAGAGTCTAATCCCGCCTGCTCCAAATAAAGGCAAAGAGGCGGGACCTGCTGCCTCTGAACTGGAAGTAAACAGAGCTAGCTCAGGCTAAGAAGCTAAGCTAACATGAAATACATGCATACCAAGTTACTGCTAACAGTGTCGTTCCCCTATATAAACGTTACATTCATAATCAAATGAGACAATCTACAAGAGAATTAGCTATATTTTGTTATTCTTAATGCTTGTCATTCACACGTTAAGAAAAGACGGACTCAACCACCACGGAGCCGCAGTGGGCTAGCTCCGGGACGCCGGCTGGAGCTATCCCCCTGCGGCTCCGTTAGCTCCGGCGGCCACCACTGGGATAATCGGGTCCCCTATTAACATTTGCTCCCGTTTAGCATTATGGGCGTCATAGCCATCGACTATAAAAGTCTTACCCAAGGCTGAATCATAAACTAAAATGTATATGTATGTATAAAGGGTTACGTCCTTAGCTGGCTAATAAGTAGCAAGCTAAGCTACCAAGCACACAAACACCTGCGAACGGGGTTAACATGTATAATATTATCATTTTAGAATTCTTGGAAGTTATGTCAGTACATTCAAGCGCACAGCACAACATTTGAATTGTCTAGTATTTGTAACAATATTCCCTAAAAGGCACAATCACCACGAACACGGCTAAAGCTAAAGGGTCAAGTACAGTAACTACAACTAACTAACGTTGTAGCCTCTATGGTTGTAGCCTAGCAGAGTGGACAAGTTGCTGTTAGCTGACAGTGAGGCATGTACATGTCCATCAAAGTGACCACGCCCTAATTGATGCAAAGGCTTTAAGGCTTAATATTAATTAAACAGATGAGTTGATAACAAATTCACCCCCCCAATCCATATTCATGAAGGGGGGATCTAACTATACAGAGAATATGGTTTTATGAACCACAATGTAAACATGTTTATTTCTGCTGTAAAGTTGGGCATTTTAACATGGGGGTCTATGGAAATTGCTCCCTTCTGCAGACTGCTCCTACTGGCCACTAGATGAACTGCAGTTTGAGACACTTCCGTATTAGAATCCCGGTTCTTCCCCAGAGTTTGCCGCTTGGTTCAGACCATAGACTGTATATATAAATGGACGTAGGGTCCGTGACTTCACCCATAGGATTCTGCAGAGTTGCCGTGAAGCCCTTAGTAGGCGGAGTCGGTCACTAACGGCTCGACAGTGACGTCAGAGTTCAACTCCCGCCTGTTCCAGCCTGCTCCAAATAAGGGCAAAGAGGCGGAGCCGAGGCGGGACCTGCTGCCACCGAGCTGGAAGTTCCAGAGCTAGCTGAAGCTTGGAGGCTACGATTAGCATCGTTATCACTGATGTAGCTACCACTCCCTACACGCTAACCCAAGCCTTAACATTCATTACGTAGCTGATTAAAAAAATTAACACATAAATAAAACACTCGAATTTCACTTACCGAAAAAACCACATTCATGCACTGTCTGTATTAACCGCAGAGCGAGTCACAATAGTCCGATATATAAGCATTAAGAACAAACAACCACGGCCGGCTTCAAGTTGTGTTTCCTGGATGAGCTGAGCAGGAAGAGTCCCTGTAGCTTCACGGAGCAGCTAGCAGAGAGACAAGAAGCTAGCAGCAGCAGTCACTTGACAGAGCTGTCACTCAATATGACCACGCCCTAATTTATGCAAAAACTTTAAGACCTAATATAAATAAAAGGGTCGTGTTAGAAAACAATTCACTCACAGATCCATAATGATGAAGGTGGAATCTAACTATATCGATAGTAAAAATGTATGGAGCCAGGCGTAGAAACATGTTTTTTTCTGCTGTAAAGTTGGGCATTTTAACATTGGGGTCTATGGAAATTGCTCCTTTCGGCAGCCATCGCCTATCGGCCAATATATGAACTGCAGTGTGTGGCACTTCCGTATTGGCGCCCCTGCTATTCCCCAGAGTTTGCCCCTTGGTTCAGACTCAAGTCCTGTGTGTGATGCCACATTCAGGACCTTCAGTGTCCTTTTTTTAACAGCAGACTGTTGCTAGAAGCTGCAGCTAGACTGCAGAAGCATTCTTTTTTAGTTTTTGAGGATGGAACAATTTCACACACAGATATAGGGAGGCTAGACCTATACAATTCATTTATTTTGGTTTATAAATTAATGTCAAGACGTTTATGTTATTGATTTCTGAAGCACTTTCTAAATAATAAAAAGAGAGTTCATATGTATTTACTGCATGTATGCATTGATGAAAAATAAGCCATGTGCAGTAATATAGAAAATTGAGGATGCAACGCATTGGTATGAATCGTGATGCATCGGGATATCGAATTGAATCGTTGACAGGATAATCATAATCGAATCGAATCGTGAGACCAGTGAAGATGCACAGCCCTACCGCGACAGCTGTGTGGACCATGTCAACAGAGATATCGTTGGAAAGCTGTGTCTCTCCTGCACAATCTCATCAGATCCAAATATGGTCATTTCCTTTGTATCAGCAACCAATCGTGAAAGCACAAAGGGGTCTTAAACCAAGAAACGAAATCTCATTGGCTGGTGTAAATTTCTGACAACGTGATTCATTCAGATGCGTCACGTGGTGTGCTAAAACACTTCCTGGTTAGCTTTCCACTCGAAATTGAAATCTCAAAATGGCAAAAGAACGGCAAAAAAAACATTCACAGAGAAGACGACAAAAATTGTCACTTGCACGAAGCAAGGTTATACAAAAAACAAATGACCCCGAACATGAAATACCTTCACGGAGTGCGTCGATGCGCAAGCTATCATCCAAAGAACAGGAGGGTTTCGCTAGCGCCTCACTGCAATCTTTAAAGGTCGTTTTCTCAAAATGATTTTTTTCTCCTACTCTGAGTTCCACATTTCAACTTCAGTAGCACGTACATACACCAAACCTTCCAGTTACATTCCTATCAATATTATGAAGGCTTTTACAGAAGGGTTTGTTCATATATCATTCATAGCCTGAATTATACAACGTTGTATACCTAAAAACATGGCGGAAATTGATATTTTAGGGCTATTGACAGTATTTTCTGATTTATGGAGTGATAAAAAGAGATATCCAATATCCCTTCGGTAAAAGCCTTAGATACTAATATGACTACAAAATGAAACAAGAATTATGAACTTGGCTTTATCCAAAGTTCAGATTTCGATTCCTGAAATGTGTTAAAATATGTGCATATTTAATGAGATAATGGATAATTTGCATATTTAAACATGCTATTTCAGAAAACTTGTAATACAAAAAACTATTTCCTTAACGTAAGTAATTAACTGGATAAACGTCTAGCTGATACGTTTAAGTTAAAACAAATACCCTATTCACCTGGGGTGTCTCGCTTTAAAGAAAGCAGAGAAGTTATTGCAGAGTTCTGGAGAGGCAGTTGGGGGGCCTGTGTTGGTGGAGTTGAGAAGGCGGTTGATAGTGGAGAATAAGGTTCTAGGATTGCTTTTGCTGTTGTCTATTATTGACGAGTAGTATGCAGAGCGGGCGTTTTTTAGAGCAGTAGCATAGGCACTTTGGTGTTCTCTGAAGGCTAGTAGGTGGACGGCGAGAGCCTGCTTCCTCCATAGTCTCTCCAGCTGTCGACCGTGAACCATGGGGAGGACTTTTGGAAAGTTGCTTTCCTCCTTTTTTCCGGAGCCAGCATGTTGAGCGTGGTGGTCATGGTGTCGTTGTAGAGCTCAATCATGTCGTCGGGGGAAAACGAACGGAGATCAGTTGAAAAGTTTGGTGTTATGGATTTGAGAAAAAGTGGAGTGTCCAAATGATGGATGTTTCGGTACTTCATGACTCTCTCATTGGAGGATGGGATTGTCAGCGTTAGGGAGATAGCCTTATGGTCAGACACTCTAAGATCAGAGATGTTTAGGTCTGATGCAGGTATGTTTCCGGTGATGATGAGGTCAAGTGTGTGACCATGATTGTGGGTGGACCCATGTACATGTTGTGTCAGATTTAGTGAGTCGAGGTAGGACAGGAAGTCGGCAGCCATGGAGCATTTGGGGGAGTCCACGTGTATATTAAAATCGCCTAGTATCACAATGTTGGAGAGAGTGGGACATACTGAGGTGATGAAGTTGACCAATTCTGGGATGAAGGATGAGTTGGATTTTGGAGGACGGTAGACTAGTACAACTGTCAGTGATTTGGGTGGAAAACATTTAAAAGCAAGGCACTCAAATGACTGAGTATGGGGAATAGTCAGTGGTTAGAGAATAATAGTTTGTTTTGTGCAGAACAGCAATGCCGCCACCGTTGCCATAAGCACAGGCTTTTTCAATGTAGTTGTATCCAGGAGGGGATGCTTCATTTAGGTGGAATAAAACACCCTCTTTATGCCAGGTTTCAGTTAAAAATATCAAGTCTGAGCCATTGTCGTCGATAAAATCATGCATCAGAGCAGATTTCTTAGAGGGAGACTGTGTATTAAAAAGTACAATGCGTACAGAGGCAGAGGCTACCACATGTTTTTGAAGAGGACGGAGTAAACGATCGTTTATGGAAGATTGTCCACAGCGCGAAGCCGATGGTGACATTGCACTACAAGTCCCATGAGCGGCAGCATTCCGATGACGCACCCGAGATGCGCCAGTGCGTCCCTCAGTCACGAGTAGGGTTGGGTATCGTTTGCATTTCCGATTCCGATTCCGATTATACTTTTCGATTCCGGTTCTTAACGGTTCTCAATTCCGATTATTTGAGGGGCAGGGTAACAAAATGATACATGCAGCTTCTTCCACCAAAACATTACATTTATTCGAGAAACTTTTACACAGGTTAGTTTAAAGTAATATTCACATGAATCAGTCTGTTTATATTCACTGCTATGTAACTGTAACCTGAGAACCACTGAAACTACAACAGTGCAACAGTCCAACTTTTAAAAACAGTTCTTGTTGAGAAAAACAAGCATCTGCCTTCTCAGGCATACAGGGAAGAAAGGTTTGAACATTTTCAAGTAAAATGCTTCAATCTGGTGCACTTTAAGCAGAATTACTAGAGACTAGTACAACTCTAAAGACCCATATGAAAAAGATCGGTTTACATTTTAATAATTAAATAAGTATGTGAACATAACCAATAACCCATAGCCAATAACAAATACATGTAACATATTTTATTTTTGTTGTTCATTCATATCTTATTTTACTATTTTATTTATGCATATTTTTTTATCTCTCCAGTTTAAAACGATATGTCTGGTTTACTGTCCTATAGTATACATTGGAATGATTTCAATCCTGTTTTATCCCAATAATTATAAAAGAGTGCCTTGGAAATATGTGTTTACATAAATTGTGATCAAAACGTTTGAGACCCACTGAGATAACTTAGACTAAAGTGAACTATCTAAACCAGGGGTGGGGAACCTTTTTCCTCTCAAGGGCCATTTCAATTTTTTCAACATCGTCCGAGGGCCGTACAAATGATTGACCTCTGCTTAAAAATCACAGCCCATTCATTTGGCCTTTCTTTCATGCTGTGCAAAGAAAAAGCACCTCTTAGTCCAGATATCTCACCATGACTCGCGCATGCATGCACGTGCACGGTGTGGCGTGACCACCAAACAGAAAGATATGGACACAAGATGTGTGCAAAAAATGCATTTAGTTTCCTATCCATGTGGACATGATTTAAGTGGGGGGGGGGACCTAACCTCCTCTAGGGGGGTCCCATGCTCCCCCGGGAAGATTTCTTTTTAAATATTGAAGTTAAAAGCATCAATCTGGAGCACTTTGGGAGCAAAATTAAGAGATCTATGGAAACATCTCTCAACACCCATTTGAAACAGAACTGGAAGCAGATTTACTTTTTCTTTTTGGATATTTTACAAATCACTCTCCTTTCAAACTGTATTCTTGTTTATTAATAACAACTTTTTTTACTGTCATATAGTATTTTATACCTGTTTACTTTATTCTCTTGTTTTTTGATAACTATAATGATCATATAAAGATGTGCCTCTGCCTCACTGGTTGTAGAAAAAGCTTCTTATATTCGTTAGCATAGCTAGCTAACCAGATGCTAATAACAACACAGGTATTGACTGTATGATCAGTATGTCGGATGAACAGATCGCCACTGGGCTTTCAGCTGAAGACACAGACACGCAGAAACTGCGGCATGTGTACGGACTTATGGGTACTGCAATTTGTTGAAGTCCCGGAGTGACGTTCTGGTGCTCTCCGTCACAACTGCACCCCTGTCAGACGAGACATATACCACGTGATGACACCAAAGGCTGGTGTTGTGTTCAAGGACCATGACCGTTGCCAGGAAAAACAGGCACTCGCTTGTTTAATTATTTTGCGGTCTACATTTCTTTAATTTTTTTCTTTTTTGCGTGTGTTTATAAATTACCTCGAGGGCCAAACCAAATGGTCTCGCGGGCCATATACGGCCCGGGGGCCGGAGGTTCTCCACCCCTGATCTAAACACTCAGTGTCCTTTACCTCACTGAGCTGTAGTTATCAGCCTCAGTCTGACTGGAGAGGACTCTCCTCCACATCATTGTAGAAATATCTTCTTCTTCCGTTAGAGCAGCTAGCACCAGATGCTAATAACAACAGCGCCCTCCCTCTCTCCCTCGCTCGCTCCCACGCTCACTCGCACTTTGGCTGTGAGCTGCGGGTGCCAGATAAGCCAACATCCCCCATTTTCATCACTTACAGTGCCCATCGTACAGGGCAAATGAAAAGTGTAACCGGGATGAAAAGGGTGTTACATTTACTTAATTATGAATGTTGTTACATCAAGGCCGAAAATTAGGATGAGCACCAACGGTCAAAACATTTTTTTTTTTCTCCCAGAGCTGTCAGCGCAGCGCCTCCACAGATCTGGCGCCCTAGGCGAACATCTATAACACCAGTGCGACGGGCCGGCCCTGGTCTCAGGTTACGCTGTAGGAAGTGTAGGTACAACGCTACATTTCCCGCCCCGCCGCATTCATGCAGTAGGCTACGGAGAGCAGCGAGAAACATTTCCTCAGGCATCGAAAAGCTGTTGCTACAATGAAGTGGAGTTTGAGGGCCCACTACATGATAGCATCCTCACATGGGAGCAGTGGGAGAGGATTGTTGTTACAGTGGAGGAGAAAACATCTGCAAAAGATTGAAAAGAGTGGCAGGACGGCAGACCTTCTCAGTCTCCTGAACAAGAAGCGAGATGCCTTTACACCCCATCAGTTTAACTGGCTGCACCAGACCCGGTCTCTAAGAGAATTAAAACATTCTCTGCTTCGAGATGAACTGTGTGTTCATATTGATTTCTCCGAAATATATGGTTGCAAGCTAAATCGCGAGATCCAGGCGTTTCACTTTGGTAGCAGCCGGAAACATGCCACCATCCACACCTGTGTGGTGTACACAGGTGATGTCACTCAAAAAAAGCAGGTCATCTAATGATGAGGGTCATTATATTCACCAAATTATTAAACATGCTGTGAGAAATAGAAACTGTGCTGTGAAGCTGAAGCCATGCATGGCATCAGACTGCTGTTCCATGATGGTGCCCTAATGTGTCTCTAAAGGATATCATGTCACGTATCATAAAGAAGCTGTCTGTTGTTCTTTCATTCTTTTACGAGTACGAGTGAGGACGCGTGTTTGTCGCCGCTTCACCTCGAAGCAGGGCCGGACTGGGACAATAAGTCAGGCTGGGAATTATACACCCAGCCAGGCCACTACCAGTTTTTTTTTGTGCCATTTTGCTGGATTTATTTGTCAATATTTACAGCGTTGCTTCCCGTAGCCCTCTAGTTTAAATCTACTACCCAAAAATAAACATATGGAGATGGGTTACTATTTAAAAAAAAAGTGAAAATCTATGTAGGAATCTGTCCATGTGAACATATTTTAAGTGGGGGTGGACCTCAAATCCTCTAAGGGGGTCCGGGGGCATGCCCCCCCTGTAAGATTTTATTGTTAAATGTTGGAGTTAAATGCATCAATCTGGTGCACTTTGAGGGGGAAATAAAGAGACTAGATATATGGGAACACCCACATGAAACAGAACTGTATACATTTAAATAATCATAAAATCATAAGAACATGACCATAACCAATAACATACCATATCCAATATTTAAAAACATTTGAACTTGTTTATTTATTTATTTTTGGTTCATTTATAGTTGTGAGTGTGTCTGTGCTCCTGAACCAGCCTCACCTGTCTCCCCCCTGCTCCTCTTTGAGGCAGCGGCAATACATACAAGACACAGCAAGAATGTCCACACCACCACCACTGGCGCCGCAGAAAACATGAACAAAGAATGACTGTAATTTGGTTAGATAGCCCTAAAGCATAGATAAGTGTGTGCACGCGTTCATCTCCATTCCTCCCCCTCTCAGAACAGATGTCCTTATCGTAAACAGAGCAGCCGTGCTTCCAATGTAATATGATAAAGCATCACTGTAACAGTACTGTAGCTGATTCAGAACAGTGTTAGCCTTGGCCATTGATTTCCGCTCTGACCTAATGGTTGTCATTAGTTGATGTTTTTTAAACAGTGTTGTTATATCCACACACACAAGCTCTGAGTACACCACCAACACTGTGATGACATGTTCTTCATCTCTTGTACTTGTTTTACTTTATGTTGTAGAATCATTTGGTGTTAAAGGCTTTGTTATTGAGTGTAACCTACATTTATGCAAGAACTTTGGAGAAATTAACAGAGATGTAAAATGGCCGCCTCTAAATCTAACATTTGTGTGTGCTATAGTATTTTATGTTTTTTTTTACATATACTTAATATTAAATGATTAATCATATATTAAAAAACAACAATAAAACAAAACCTATTCCCACCTATGGCTCTCCATGCATTACTTTTCACCAGAGCTCGGGGCTAAAGTTGGGGCCTGTGCATCTTAACCCCCCAAGAAGCAGGCAACTCTATCCACCAATTAGAAAATAAAACAAATGTGTTGTATCAGCTGTACAATTTACCAAATATATGGTGTTCTTAGTTTCCATACCTCCTGTGTTTCACGAGTGACTTGTCAAGTCTAATTGTAAGTTCAGTGCATTCAGCAGTCGCATCACAAATGAAACTTAAAGAATTAACAGTTGGAAAGGAATAAGCACATCCCATATCTGACAGCCTGAACTGTTTCACAAATACATCCGTCTTGTCTGTCGTCCTGTCCTGTGCTTTAGCGTCTTCCTTTGTGTGAAGCGATAAAACAGACTCCCTGTGAGGACAGTGAAGATCCACCCTGAATTGAATTCAAAACCCAGAGCAGATAACTCTGAAGTCTAACAAGGAAGCGGTTCTTGTCTCCCTCCTGCCACCGGAGCGAGTCTTCACGTGTGATCTGACAGCAGAAGGATTAATGAGAAAATAGTAAAAACGTGTCAAGTTTAAATTGAATCAGAGCTGGCATGGTGCACCCCCCTGAGAGCTGACAGTGTGAGGACACATGACACGCGCTACTCCAGTGTAAACTAGGGTTGCCAGAAATTGACCATGATCAAAATCGAATATTCGGCAGCCCTGGCGAATAATAATCGCCCCCCCGGGAGAGAAAAAAAAAAAAAGGAATTCCGTTGTTTTCTTTACTGTAACATGTTTAACAAACAACAAACAAGCATGTCATCACAACGACGTGGCCTTGAAGTGAAGTTGGTAATGGCCGGCTGTGCTGCGTCTTTCTCTGTAACCTCTTTGGCGTGCTTCGCACTCAAATGCAAACACATTGTTGAGGTTGAGCTGTGATAGTCCAACGTCTTTTCGCAGAGCTTGCATTTAACTTCCTTTGGACTTGTAAGTTCGAAGTAGTTCCACGAGGAGGAACTCTTTTTACCTGCCGCTTTGTTCATCTTTAGTCGCACGTGTGAGGGAGAGGGAGAGGGGGGGTCAGTGTGAGGGAGAGGGGGGGGGGGGGGCGGGGGCGGTGTGTAGCGTGCTGCAGCAGCAGTCTGCTCTGCACGCAGGCTTCCTCCAAGTTTACAGTAAAACAAATTGGTGGTGTGACCAATGACCATTTACAATTATTAATACTATTACTATTATTAGCATATATATATTTATATATATTTTGGTTGAAACTAAGCCAGAAAAAAAAAAATAATAATAATAAAAAATAAAAAAATTAAATAAAAATCGATTTTTAAAAATAATATTCGATTATGGAGACTGTAGCGAATATTCGAATAATCGAATAATCGCTGGCATCCCTAGTGTAAACCCAATGGATGTCAGCATGCTAATCTCAGCAGGACAACGATCTAATGCTCACGTCTCTGTGTTTCCTTACCAGCGTCCATCAATCTCACTGCTTTTACTCCCCCTCTCCCTCCCTCCCTCTGTTACTTGACTTATTCCTCTGTTCCGCCTCTCTGTCTCCTATTCTTCTCAAGTTGAAGGTTACCTCTGACAGCTGCTTGATGGATGCTGCAGCACAATGACACTGTGTTGCTGGCAGCATGGTCAGAAAGACAAACATTATTTAAAAAACCATGATAATGTGTGTTGTGCAGTTACATTTGATTCATTACGTTATAAAGTAAACATGTCATGATTCACAATAACAATATTCTTTACTTAGAAGCCCTAAAACACACTTAAAATATGCCTCCAGACAGTTCAAGGTATTAAATGAATCAAATGTACTCTTTCCCTGATCGGGACGTTGCGTCTGTGAGTGGCTGGTGGATCAACGCTCACGGTGCTCCACAGTGATCAGCTTGATGTGTCAGCACGTGTGCATTAGGCAGCGAGAGAAGGATGCTTCTCTCTCATCCGTCTGGTGAGCCCTGATAGTGTGTGTGGCTCTGCTGCATCATGTGCTGTGTGGGGTCCTCTGAGATGAGAAGACTTGGGATTTAATGGCAGAAGTACATGAGCGCTGCGGAGCTGTGTGCTGGAGCCAGACAGGCTGCTGGAAGGTGAAGCCTCTGTAGATTTACCCTCCATTTCACTGTCCATCAAACACAGTGTGAGTGCACACACACACACACACACACACACACACACACACACACACACACACACACACACACACACACACACACACACACACACACACACACACACACACACACACACACACACACACACACACACACACACACACACACACACACACACACACACACACACACACACACACACACGTATAGCAATGTAAACTGGTGCTATTTGCTCCAGTGAAACCTCTTCTCTGAAGTCACTGCACTCTTATGAATATCTCTCTCCTTCTGTTTTCTCTTCACTTGCTCACTGCTACATATCCAGTGTTTCCCCTATATACATTCAGCAGGTAACAAGTACCGCTTCCTGTATGTGCGCCGCTGCTACGGGGCGCCAGCCATTTTTTTTTTTTAATACAGTCAAATAATAATACGTGGTGCTCGCGTCATCACCATGGAGGAGCACACAGCCTCTGTGAGCGAGCGAGACAGAGAGAGAGAGAGAGAGAGAGAGAGAGAGAGAGAGAGAGAGAGAGAGAGAGAGAGAGCGAGAGAGAGAGCGAGAGAGCTAGAGAGCACAACTTTATCTATTTAATATAGTTGTAAAAAATAAAGTAAGAAATCATTCCAATGTGTGCTATAGGACAGTACACAAAAAAGTTTAAAAGGGGAGTGATTAGTAAAATATGCATAAATAAAAAGAAAGAATACTAACTAGGTAACATAAGATAAGAATAAACAAGTTTAAATGATTTGTTATTGGTTGTGATCATATTCTAAAGATGTTTGGATCATTGAAAAGTATACAGCTCCCTTTCATCTGAGTGTTGAGAGCTGTATCCATAAATTCATGTTGTGCTCAAAGTGCAGCAGATTGATGCATTTAACTTCAACATTTAAAAAACATATTCACGGGGGTGCATGCCCCCGGACCCCGGGGGACGTTCATGATTTGTCACTGCTTGTGCACATGTGGGTATCTGGAGGGCATTATATTCAACAAGCCTCTCAGATTTGGATCCCTGTCATATTTCACATGTCAGTAGAATGTACTGCTCACCATGCTGTGAAACACACTGCTTATCGGATCCCAGCAGGTGTTAAAGAACACACCTGATACAACCCTAAAATACTCCCAGAGACACAGCCATCTGTCCTTCAAGCCCAACCACTCCCCTCTCTTCCTCCAATAGCCACTCTTTGTGTTGACCTCTTTCACTCTTCTTCTCTCACTCCTCCTCCTCTCTTTGGCCTAGGTGTAAATGCAGACTGTGATTCAGTTCAGCCCCCCCTGCTGTGACAGAAAATGGGTACTGTCACAGCAGGGGGGCTGTGCTAAAAAACGCTTGTTTTTCACAAAGTATAGGATAGGGATATCGAAGACAGAAGCAGGGATGGAGAGAAAAGCAGAATTAAAGATGGAGAGAGACAGTAGAGAGGATAGAGAGGAGAGATGGCAGCCAACTACAGAGCTCAGCTCAGTGTGAACAGTGGGACAGGGGGCTGTCAGCAGTCAGATAAAAATAGGCACTGTGTGTGGGTGAGTGTGTGTGTGTGTGTGTGTGTGTGTGTGTGTGTGTGTGTGTGTGTGTGTGTGTGTGTGTGTGTGTGTGTGTGTGTGTGTTGGTTTGCAGCACACTGCAGAAGGGTTAAGGGGAGTTAACACCACTAATATATTTGACTGTTTTTCACTTGAAGAAGAGAAAAGCTCACACAACCAGTCTACAGTGGCAGATAGTGTGTGTGTGTGTGTGTTTTGAGACAAAACACACACACACACACACACACACACACACACACACACACACACACACACACACACACACACACACACACACACACACACACACACACACACACACACACACACACACACACACACACACACACACACACACACACACTATCTGCCACTGTAGACTGGTCAGAACACGACCAATTATATCATCACCTCTGATGTTGAACCTGTATTGTTCCCATATAACTGAACTGCATGTCAGTTTAGTTTGGAGGGAAACATATTGCCTACAGTTGCAATTGTATTGCTTGCAGCATTTTGGAAATACTCTCATTTTACTGCAGCAGAACTCAGAGTGCCTCACTCAGGCTGGTTCTCCTGAGCATCCCTTCAGCAGGGTCTTTGTGACAGGGGGCCCAGTTGGAGGCCCCTCTGGACTCCGAGCTGGAGGAGGTTGTTGAACCTGCAGGATTTCATCTCATGTCACCAGCGTTTGGAAACAGTGACAGGACAAGTGATAGAAACAGCCAATCCTTTTGGCTGATGGCCTTGTTAATCTAATACAAAAAGAGTAGTTTTACATTGAGATTGTTTGATAAACAGTAAAAAACGCCTTGTTGTACCTTTAATTCAGTACATACGTGACTTACATCAAGTACTTTACACAAGTCAATGTCAACGTGTTTAAACTATCTCTCCATCCCTACCTCTTTCTTATGACACTGATAACAATCCTATTTGTGATGAGTCAAATAAGCCATTTTGCACTCACTTCCACACTAACCCTGTCACTCAGACAGACACACAGAGCTGAATGTCATGTTTGCTGTAATGAGTTTCATGGGTGAGTGTCTCCATGTAAGGCAGGGTCATTAAATGGTAATGGTGAGATGAGAGCTAATCTCTCACACACTGACAGCAGTGATAGATAAGAGGCAGGAAGAAGAGATGAAAGAAAGGCAAGTGAGTGAGAGGGAGGAGAGAGATGAAAGAGAAGAGGTAGAGAGCAGTGACTTGCAGTGAGGCTCATGGCTGGTGAGGCACTGACTCTTTCAGGGTCAGATTTACAAATATTATTATATTTTGACTTAATCGAAATATTCTGTTATTTTCAAAAGCTTTTTTGGGGCGTCGCCTGGACCTGAAAACATTTGGGGCTTAGCCCACAGTGGAATTTTCTACTGCAACACTCCCCACACGCAAACACACAGTACACCCGCGACTGTTACAATGAAGGCTCGATAATCAGCTCACGGCATATAGGCAGGGGTACAGTGCTATTTTGGGGGGCGGACCTCACGTCCTCTAGGGGGGTCCGGGGGGATGCTCCTGTTATTTTACTGTTAAACTTGTTTATTCTTATCTTATGTTACCTATTAGCATTCTTTCTTTTTATTTATGCATATTTTACTAATCACTCCCCTTTTAAACCGTTGTTTACTGTACTCTAGTACACATTGGATCTCTCTCTCTGTCTCTCTCTCTCTCTGGAGATAGTCTGTGTGACTTACTTTAAATTGTGGGTAAGGGTAGATAGCCCCCATTGTACTGTGACCTGTCAATCATCAAACCGGGGGTCATATTTCATTACGTGTTCATTTGTATCTGAAGTTGTACCCATGGATGTATAAAGAATAGTCGAGGAGGAGTCGAGGAGGGGTATTGGGTAGGGTTGCCAGAAACTGACCATGATCAAAATCGATTAGTCGGCAGCCCTGGCGAATAATAATCCCCCCGCGGGAGAGAAAAAAAAAAACTCAGACAAAAGGAATTCCGTTGTTTTCTTTACTAGAACATGTTTAACAGTACAAACAACAAACAAGCATGTCATCACAACGACGTGGCCTTGAAGTGAAGTTGGTAATGGCCGGCTGTGCTGCGTCTTTCTCTGTAACCTCTTTGGCGTGCTTCGCACTCAAATGCGAACGCATTGTTGAGGTTGAGCTGTGATAGACCAATGTCTTTTCGCAGAGCTTGCATTTAACTTCCTTTGGACTTGTAAGTTCGAAGTAGTTCCACAAGGAGGAACTCTTTTTACCTGCCGCTTTGTTCATCTTTAGTCGCACGTGTGAGGGAGAGGGGGGGTGGGGTCGGTGTGTAGTGTGCTGCAGCAGCAGTCTGCTCTGCACGCAGGCTTCCTCCAAGTTTACAGTAAAACAAACTGGTGGTGTGACCAATGGCCATTTCCAATTATTAATACTATTACTATTATTAGCATATATATATTTATATATATTTTGGTTGAAACTAAGCCATAAAAATTTTAAAAAATAATAAAAAATATATATATAAATAAAATCGATTTTTAAAAATAATATTCGATTATGGAGACTGTAACGAATATTCGAATAATCGAATAATCGCTGGCATCCCTAGTATTGGGATGAGGCTCCAGTGTTTCCTCGTCAGGCTCTGTGTGTGTTCTCATTAATGTGGCGTTTGGACTGATATAAGGATATTACAATATATATAAACACACATACTGACATGTACATAACATACTGTGATGTATTTAATTAACCCGGTTAAATTAAACACTGTGACTTCACTCTATATGATGTGGCTCTTAGGCATTACAATTGTCAAACAACAACAAGCAATATTAGCATCTGTTTGGTTTCTCTAACCAGTTACATCCTGCATCAAGTGTCAAAGCAGTAAAACAGTATCCACATTACTCATTACCACAGGTAACAAAATGAAATAGAACCACAAACTGTGGATGTATAACAATATCATTAAATAACTTTAGCTTAAGAGCATAGAATTACTCTGGAACTCTTTTTTATTTTTTATTTAACTGAGTTAGGAACTAACCTGCTGACACCCTGACTCTTTTTCTTAGTTTTTATTATTTTCAGGAACAACAATACAAACAAAACAAACAAAAGTAGTGTCAGAGATCAAAGAATTATCTATACATAATGTAACTAAGGTCAGGGTTCGCTGTGACTTAGTGAAGGGTCTTGTAGGCAGTCCACTTGAACAGTTTCTTTTCAAATTCTGGTAGTTTAATTCTGAGCCTATAGGTGAGTCTTTCCATATGGAGTATTTCTCCAACAACTTCCAACCAGTCATTGGCTGCAGGGGGTTCCTCCTGTAGCCATTTCCTGGTGATTGCTTTTTTCGTTGATGCTATCAGTATACGCACAAGATATTGGTCTCCGTATTGGACAATGCTCCTTGTGAGATTTCCTAAATAAAGTACTTCAAAAGTGTTCGGGACCTCATATCCCAAAATCCGCTTGAGCAAAGTCCATACATCATCCCAGTATCCCTTCATTTTCGCACATTCCCAAAAAACATGTGCATGTCCAACATTCCTCTCCCCACACAGTCACGCATGCCTCCTGAGTACGTGCGCATTTACTTTTAGTCCTGGGAGTAATGAAAAATCGGATTATATTTTTCCAACAAAACACTTTTTCCACATGCTTGAGCTGGTGGTAAATTGCTGTGCAGTACATATATTATACCAGTCTTCATTGGACAACAGTATATTGCTCTCTTTCATCCATTTATCTCGAACATACAGTGTAGAAGTGTTCCTGTTCATGACTAGACCTTGGTACAGCGCTGGCATCACTTTACAAGAGACACTATTGTATGCTTTACACAATGTTATAATCACTCTGTTCATTTCGTGCTGCTGGTGTGGTTTAACTTCTTTCTCAAAGAAATCTCTTACTTGTAAATACCTAAATAAATCCTGGTTATTCAAATTGAACTTTAAGTTTTTGAAAGCTTTTGATTTGACCCCTCTCAATTATAGTGCTGATTGCTGTAATGCCCTTGTCTGACCAATGTCTATATGTTTTATCGAAAATTCCAGGCTTAAACTCCGAGTCATAAGTCAACCAAGTAAGAATTTTGATCTCTCTTTCCAAGTTGTATTTTCTAACCACTGTAAACCAGGTTTCAAGAGTGTATTTAGTGATAGCGTCTAGCAATTCCTGCTTCCTTTTGAACATAGTTCTGTTCGCAATCATGCTTGGGATATATCTGAGACTGTATTTAATTCAATATCTTTCCATTTCGCAGTATATGTTGTATCACACCAATTAACTAAATAAGGGAGTTGAGCTGCATAGTAATATTCTTGAGGATTCGGTAGAGCCATCCCTCCTTTATCTTTAGGTGCTTGGAGGGTTGTGTATTTTATCCTCGGTTTTTTTCCCGCCCAAATGAACCTTGAGATTTTTTTGTCCCATTCTATGAATTGTGATTGGGATGTTTCTACAGGTAAAGATTGTAACATACCAAATTCTTGGAAGTATATTCATTTTAATAATTTCTATTCTTGAGCTGAAGTCTAGAGTGAAAACTGACCATCTTTCCATCTCTCTGGATTTCCTGATTTAAAGTCTTATAGTTCGCTTCATTTAGTGTTGTTAGGTCACTTGTTGAATTCACACCTAAATATTGTATTGCCATTGCGCTCCACCTGAGTCTGTATGCTTGTTGAATAGGAAGGGATGGGGTATAATTTAAAGCCATCAACTGGGTTTTCCTACATTGAGCTTAGAGCCCGAGAGATGGCTGTATGAATCAAGTAGTGTCATACGTTTTGGAAGACTACGATCTGGCTGCGTCAGGTGGATCAATATGTCGTCAGCATATAGTCCTATTTTGTGTTCTGTGCCTTTAATCACTACCCCCTCTATTCCTCATCTTGTCTAATTGCTTGAGCTAAGGGCTCAATAAAGATTGCAAATAGAGTAGGGGACAGGCAGCACCCCTGCCGGGTAGATCGTTCTAGCTTAAACCAATTTGTAAGGTTGCCATTTATTTTTATTCTTGCCATAGGATCTTGATAAAGTGATTTAATGCAGTTGATTGATTCTTTACTAAAGCCAATTGCTTCTAGACAGAGATAGAGAAACTTCCAG
This sequence comes from Pseudochaenichthys georgianus, assembly GCF_902827115.2. NCBI lineage: Eukaryota > Metazoa > Chordata > Actinopteri > Perciformes > Channichthyidae > Pseudochaenichthys > Pseudochaenichthys georgianus. The sequence goes on from NC_047515.1 coordinate 37,251, forward strand.
CTAACGCTGTCAAATGCTTTTTCTGCGTCCAGACTTAGGAGTAATGCACTCTCCCCCTTTCCCTTTACTTCTTGAATTACATGTAATGTTCTTCTTATATTATCATGTGTTTGACGTCCCTTGATAAATCCTGATTGATCTTCGTCTATCAGTTCTGTCATGAAATTCTCGATTCTCTTAGAGATTATTCTTGTGAAGATCTTATAATCACAATTCAGTATTGATATTGGCCTATAATTTCCGCAGAATTCTTTGTCCCTTCCCTCTTTAGGGATAACAGTGATTATGGCCTCTTTCCACGTGAGGGGGATTATCCCCTTCTTTATAGTTTCGTTGAATGATATTAGTAACAACGGAATAAGTTCCTTTTTACACATTTTGTACCATTCGGAGGAGTACCCGTCACTTCCTGGTGCCTTATTATTTTTTAAATGATTAATTGCCTCCTCCAGTTCTTTTCCTGTGATATCCGAATTCATGATATTATGTTGTACCCTCCCTATTGCTGGCAGGTCTAGAGAGTCGAAACATGTTTTAATTGTTTCCTCCCCTGCTGCAGCTGGCTGTGAGTATAGTCTTTTGTAGTAGTTTTCGAATATCTTTTCTATCTTGTCTGGTTCAGATTCTAATGTGTTACATTACATTACATTGCATTTAGCTGACGCTTTTATCCAAAGCGATTTACAAAAAGTGCGTTCGACCAACAAAATACAAACTTGAAGAAAACAGAATCATATAAGTACATATAAAAACATTTCAAGTGCTACTCAACTGGCTTTAGATAAGCCAGTCCTTTATTAGTATATAAGTGCTTTGTTAATAGTTCTATCGCTCGAAGTGGAGTCGAAAGAGATGAGTTTTCAGTCTGCGCCAGAAGGTGTGTAAGCTTTCTGCTGTCCTGATGTCAATGGGGAGCTCATTCCACCATCTTGGAGCCAGGATAGCAAACCCACGTGTTTTTGCTGATGGGAACTTGGGTCCCCTTCACAGCGATGGTGCAGCGAGCCGTTTTGTTGATGCAGAGCGGAGTGCACGCGCTGGGGTGTACGGTTTAACCATGTCCTGGATGTAGGAAGGGCCAGATCCATTCGCAGCATGGTACGCAAGTACCATTGTCTTGAAGTGGATTCTAGCAGTTACCGGAAGCCAGTGGAGGGAGCGGCGTGGTGTGGGAACATTTAGGAAGGTTGAAGACCAGACGAGCCGCTGCATTCTGGATGAGCTGCAGAGGTCGGATGGCACATGCAGGTAGACCAGCCAGGAGGGAGTTGCAGTAGTCTAGGCGTGAGCTGACGAGAGCCTGGACCAGAACCTGCGTGGCTTTCTGGGTCAGCTGGGGACGTATCCTCCTGATGTTGTAAAGCGTGTATCTGCAGCAGCGGGTTGTAGCAGCGATGTTTGCAGTGAAGGACAGGTTGTTATCTAGGGTCACACCCAGATTCCTTGCAGTCTGAGTCGGGGAAACAACAGAGGTGCCGATGTTGATTGTCAGGTCAAGAGTGGGACAATCTTTTCCCGGAAGGAAAAGCAGTTCAGTCTTGTCAAGGTTGATCTTGAGGTGATGAGCAGACATCCACTGAGAGATGTCAGCTAGACAAGCAGAGATGCGTGCGACGACCTGGGTCTCTGAGCGGGGAAAGGACAGAACTAATTGGGTGTCGTCAGCGTAGCAGTGGTATGAAAAACCATGCAGGCTAATGACAGATCCGGGCGAGTTTGTGTACAAGGAGAAGAGGAGGGGACCAAGAACAGAGCCCTGAGGGACCCCTGTAGTTAATTGACAAGGGTCGGACTCCGACCCTCTCCAAGTAACCCTGTAGGTGCGGTCTTTGAGGTATGAGGTGAGGAGGGAAAGTGCAGAGCCTGAAACTCCACGTTCTTGAAGAGTGCGAAGGAGGATCTGATGGTTCACCGTGTCGAATGCAGCAGACAGGTCCAACAAGATGATGACAGAGGAGAGGGAGGCTGCTTTAGCCGTGTGCAGTTCCTCAGTGACAGCAAGGAGGGCAGTTTCTGTGGAGTGACCTGCCTTGAAACCAGACTGGTGCGGATACAGAAGGTTGTTCTGATGGAGATAACAGGAGAGTTGTTTAAAGACAGCGCATTCAAGTGTTTTAGACAGGAACGGGAGGAGAGAGACAGGCCTATAGTTTATAACATCTGACGGGTTGAGAGTGGGTTTCTTTAGGAGAGGGTCTACTCTTGCCTCCTTGAGACGGTTTGGAAAGTGACCAGAAGTTAGAGAAGTGTTGATGAAACGGTAGAATATCAGGAGCGATAGTCTGAAGGAGGTTTGAAGGGATAGGGTCCAGAGGACAGGTGGTAGGGCGGGCAGAGGTAATGAGGGTAGGAACCTCACTTGGAGAGAGAGGGGAGAAGGAGGTTAGTGTGCGGGTGAAAGGAGGGTCTGGTGACACAGCGGTGAGTAAAGGTGAGCCAGAAAAAGAAGAGCGAATATCATCAACCTTTTTTTCAAAGTGGTTAACAAAGTCGCTTGACAGAAGGGAGGAGGGGGAAGGGGCTTTGAGAGGGTCCAGGAGGGTGAAGAAGATGGAAAATAGTTTTTTAGGATTGGAATAGGAAGATTGGATCTTATCGTGAAAGAAAGCGCTTTTTGCCTGAGAGATGGAAGCAGAGAAAGAGGAGAGCCTGATAGGTTAGGAGGTTTTGATGGATTTCCACCGTTTCCGCTCTGCTGCCCGAAGGACGGTTCTATTAGCACGCAGTGCGTCATTTAGCCAGGGAGCAGGAGGGGACTGACGAGCCTGCCGAGATGTGAGAGGACAGAGAGAGTCCAGAGAGGATGAGAGAGTAGAGAGGAGAGTTTCTGCAGCAGAGCTTTGAGGCAGGAGTTGGAACGAGTCAGAGGAAGGGAGGGCTGAGAGCACCGATGAGGCAAAGGTAGAGGGGGAGAGGGAACGGAGGTTACGGCGGACAGGTGCAGGATGAGAAGAGATTAGTTTGTTATGTTTGGAAAGGGGTAGAGAGAATGAAATTAAGAAGTGATCGGAGGTGTGGAGCGGGTTTACAGAGAGGTTAGAAGTGGCGCAGTTCCTTGAGAATATGAGATCAAGGACATTGCCAGCTTTATGAGTTGGTGGGGACGGAGACAGTGAGAAAGCAAAGGTGGTTAACAGAGATGTTAGTTCGTCTATCTTCCCCGTCTGGAGGTTGAAGTCTCCGAGAAGTACAGCGGGAGGGCCAGATTCAGGGATGTGTGAGAGGAGATGATCTAACTCCTCCAAGAAGTCCCCCAAGGCGCCTGGTGGACGGTAGAGAACAACAAGGGTTCATTGTATAGGATGGGTTACTGTGACGGCATGGAATTCAAAGGTGGAAGGAGTGAAGTTAGGTAGCTTGAAGAGGGAAAAGCTCCATTTGGGAGAGAGCAGGAGACCAGTGCCACCTCCTCTGCCAGTGGGTCTGGGTGTATGGGAGAAGGAATATGCTGTGGAGAGAGCTGCTGGGGTGGATGTGTTGGATGGAGTAATCCAGGTCTCAGTGAGAGCAAGGAAACCCAGAGACTGCAGGGAGGCGTAGCCAGAGATGAAGTCAGCCTTAGGAACAGCTGACTGGCAGTTCCACAGGCCACCTGTAACTAGATGTAGGATGTCAGTCGAGCACGTGGGATAGACGCGAGCAGGCCGGTCATATCGATTACGAGATACACGGGCCAGTGATAATTGCGAGAAGACACATACACAGGAATGGAGAAAATACACATGATTATAGCCTGAGGGGCTAAACAACCAAATAAAATAAAACACCAGCGATACTTAGCTCAATCAAAGTAGGATTTGCCTCCTCTTTGCCACCCTCGTGACTCCAGCAGGACTCCTTTGTCTTTGTCAGTCTTACTCCAGCAGGACTCTATTGTCTTTGTCAGTCTTCGTCTGTCTGACGCTCCAGGAAAGAGCTACCTAAAATGGACACCTGATTGCTGAGTTCTCACAGCTGTGGGGCCACGTCCCTTTAATTAGTTAACTCTCTGCAGCTGGTGGCCCTCAAAAGGAAATCGAGACTGGCTCCCTCCTGAGTTGTTATTGTCTTTTCAGTGGCCCAATGGTTTTACAATGACATTAAACCCTAAGTTATAAAGTTATGAGTTTAACCCTTAATTCAGTTACACCTACTCAATAAAGCTCTTAGTATTCTACAAATGTTTAAATCAAAGTTAACCCTAGCAGTCAGTTAGTTCAGTTTTAAGGTTTCAGTCAAATTACTTGTCCCAAGTTTCTGCCTGACAGATACTGTAGCGGTTTTGAGATTTAAAATCCCAATTAGTTAGTCTTGGCGTCCCTGATTGTGTGGATTGCATTCTGCTGCAGTTTTTTCCTTATTCGTCTGGCTAACAGTTTTGATGCTCTGGGGCCGGCCTCATAATACGTTTGTTTCACAAATCTCAATTTCATTTCTACCTCATTCTCTAATATCTCATTAATTGTTTTCCTTCTTATTTAATTTAATTAAGTAGTTCTGGGTCATTAGAGTTGCTGCTCTAAAGTTCTCAATTCTCCAATCTTATTTTGGTATAATTTGAGCCTCATTTTCTTCAGGTATACCGTTCTTGAAATTAGCTCCCCACGCATGACTGCTTTGAAAGCATCCCAGACGATGGTTGGGCCGACCTCCCCATTATCATTCTCTTCTTTGTATATGTTAATTCGCTTTTTGACCACCTCAACACATTCTGGATCGTTCAAGATACCAACATTAAGTCGCCAATTTGTCTGTCTTGTCTGCTTATTTAAGTTCAACGTCAGGTATAAAGTGCTGTGGTCGGATACATCTGCAACTCCTATTCTGCATTCCTTTGCTCTGAATCGGTCCCCTGCATTAATGAACAAGTAATCTATTCTTGTATAGACTAAATGGGGAGCTGAGTAGAAAGTGTAATCCTTTTCGAGTGGATGTAGTTCTCTCCAAATGTCTACTATTCCCAATTCTGCCAATGCAGTACGTATATATTTGGACAATTTTACTACTTTTCCTAGAGCTAGTTGAATCCAGGTTGTGATTCATTGTAATGTTAAAATCCCCCCCACATATTAATATACCTTCCGATTCCTGGGCTATAAGCTCAAATAGATTCCTGTAAAAATATTTGTTGCTTTCAGGAGCGGCATAGACATTAACTCATGTGGTCAATTTGTGTTCTATTTTCCCCTTCACAAGTATATATCTCCCTTCTTTATCTCGTATTTCCTTAAGAAGCTCAAACTTTGTTGTATTTTATAGTAGAATGGATACTCACATGAACTGTAAAATATATTTTTAAATCCCATCCTTTTGAGTTTGTCATGCTCTTGCTCTGTAAGATGTGTTTCTTGTAGGTAGTTAACCTGTGTTTTTTCCTTTTTTAGTTTAGCTATAACCTTCGACCCTTTTTACTGGATTGTTTAACCCGTTCACATTAAGCAACACCATTTTCAGATCTTTAAATATTATCTTGACCCTTCTCTTTATCCTTCTGACACTAATAAAAACATAAAAAACACAAAAAACTAATGAAACATCATCACACAACTGAACCCAAAAAAGAGAAGACCTCCAAACATGGGGAAATAGTCCATTCCCCAAATCCCCGTTGGAGGGTGGAGGGGGAGTCCTCATCGTTGACGGGGGCCCCTCGCTAGACCTGTACCTCCGTTGTGAGGTTCCATAATGTCTAGACATGTCCAACTCCAAACACTCGACCTCTCCCAGTCGTTGTCTATAAATGTTTAGTGATTTTAAGAAACCTGTATATTTAAGCAATAGCTCACGACAGGCCGTGGTATATGCTCATTATATCACAGCTAAGGGGCGTGGTTCGGCCCGACGCGAAGATTTCCCAAGAGCTTCTCGTGCCAGCTGGTGAGACAGCTCCAGACGTTCTCTCAGTTTCATGACATATTGAGGGGGGGTGTTAGTGTCGATATTGTCATTGTCAGGTGGCAAACCAGTGACCAGGTCGACTGGCTCAGTGACTTCTTTTCCAAAAAGCATCATATTTGGTGTCAATCCGGTGGAGCTGTGTGGAGTTGCTCGATAAGCCATGAGTGCATAAGGCATCATGAGATCCCAGTCCCAGTGACATCTGTCTGCAGAGTGGCTTTACAGCGCTCTACCTGTCCATCAGACTGTGGGTGACATGGGGTAGTTCGAGTCTTGTCAATCCCCAGCAGCTCGCACATCCCCTGGAAAACAGCTGACTCGAAATGTGTGCCCTGGTCACTGTGCAAGCACTGGGGAGCTCCGTACCTACACACCCACTCAGAGGCGATCTTTTCTGCCACCGTGGATGCTTGCTGGTCTGGGACTGGATAGGCTTCTACCCACTTACTGAAGTAGTCTTGCACTACTAGTATGTAGCTATTGTGTCTCTCTGTTTCATTTAAAGGGCCCATCACATCAACTGCAATCCTCTCCATGGGGGCACCGACTCGCACCGTGCCCAAAGCCGCTTGAGGAGTTTTCATCGGGCGAGCTTTAGCAGCACAGCTGGGGCAGGTGCGGCACCAGAGTGTGACATCGTCTTTCATGTTATACCAGAAATATCTGGTTTGGAGGCGTGTGAGAGTTCTTTCTACTCCAAAATGGCCTCCCACAGGACCATCATGCATCTGCTTCATCACTGAACTGCGGTACATATGAGGCAGCACGATCTGGGGGTAAAACGTTGTTCCTTCAGTGCTATAATATGTGACCCGCTCTATCGAAATCAGTCGGAAGTCGCAACGGCTCATTTCAGAATAAACGTGGATTTACGTAAAAAACTATTTTTTCAGGGTTCGGGTGTTTTGTTTGATTTTAAACAAACCAAGTCTTGGCTTTCAGAATATGAAACTTTTATTTCCAAAATCACACGATAAATACATGTTTGCAGCTTGTGAAGGGACGAAGACAGGCACCTCTCACTCGCAATCTGCTCTTCCAGCAGCGCCGCCCCCCCTCCCTCCGGCTGACATTATGAACGTAAGAGTATAGTAATCATAGATAACACGGCAGGGTCCGTTACAGTTTGTTTTCATCTGATTTAAATTAAACAAAGTCTTGGCTTTCAGAATATTAAACTTGTTTCGGCAAATTCAGATGATAAATATAACTTTGAAGCTTGTAACGGCATAATTACAAGCGGAGAACGGAGTAATTTAACGCCACAGCAGGCACAACAACAGCCGGTGTTTCTCGTGAGGGTTTTCCCCGGGAAACAAACACAATACACACAAACGCAAAAATACACAAACACACACACACACACACGTATACACACACACTCGCGAGCTTCCCCTCCAAACGAAAATATCTTCCCTCCGTAGTATTTTGATCATTTGCTCCACTAATAATCAATCAGATCGATGGATTCCAGAGAAGAGGAAACTTTAAAGGCCTTTTTCTCAAAATGAGGACTCGGTGACAGTCATTATATAATGTGACATATTTCGCTTAATATTTGGAGTACAACAACAATCCTGATATCATTAGAAAGCTAGGAATCTCCTCTTTCCAGCAGTGTATACAACTCAAAATGTGTCCTCGGGTCAATGCGACTGATTTCGATGGAGCAGGTCACTTATGTCCTCATTAGCACTCCATCTTTCTGGTAAAGTCTATTCCAATGTGCCCAGTATGATTTGGTGGTGGGGCTGAAGTGTGCTATGTCTGCGTATGGCAGCCGGCTTCTCCCTTCATCCATCCACTTTTTTACTGGTGCAATGTCAGGGTCAGATTCCTGAGCCATTCTCAGATGTTCTTGAGTCCAACCAGAGAATAAGCTGGTGTTGGGAATATCACTCTCCCAGTTGATGCTTGGGTTTAGCAGGTAACATAGCTGTTATTGTTGTCACTGCAGGCATCCTCTACCCCCACTGGAGGAAACTCTGGCTCAGCTACCCCCACTGGAGGAAACTCTGGCTCAGCTACCCCCACTGGAGGAAACTCTGGCTCAGCTACCCCCACTGGAGGAAACTCTGGCTCAGCTACCCCCACTGGAGGAAACTCCGGCTCAGCTACCCCCACTGGAGGAAACTTTGGCTCAGCTACCCCCACTGGAGGAAACTCTGACTCCTCTACCCCCACTGGAGGAAACTCCGGCTCAGCTACCCCCACTGGAGGAAACTCCGGCTCAGCTACCCCCACTGGAGGAAACTCTGGCTCAGCTACCCCCACTGGAGGAAACTCCGGCTCAGCTAACCCCACTGGAGGATGCTCTGTGTGAGTACATATGGCAACTTCAGCTGTACTGTCTGTCAGGTCACACTGGACCCCCTTATGCTGGTGTCGCTCGCTGTCATGCTCTGGCACTGTGCAGGGGCACGACTCCCTGCAGGGCCTCCTGGAAAGTGCGTCTGCATTTTGGTGGTGTCTCCCCGGTCGATGAACCACCTGAAAATCATACTCTGCCAGCTTCTCCAGCCAGCGGGCCAGCTGTCCCTCTGGTTCTTTTAACCTGGTTAACCAGCGCAGGCTGCTGTGATCAGTCCGGAAAGTGAATGGTCTGCCAAGCAGGTATTGTCTGAAGTGACAGGCAAAGTCCACGCCTGCCAGAAGTTCGCGTCTGGTGGTGCAATAATAATAATAATAATAATAATTTCTTACATTTATTATAGTGCTTTTTCCAGTGCTCAAAGCGCTTTACAGATACACATTACACATATTTTTTATTTATACATGCAATGGTCACTGTGGACAATACCCACAGGAGCAAGTTCAGGTGAAGTGTCTTGCCCAAGGACACAACGGCTTTACAGACGCAGCAGCGGCGGGTTTCACCCCTTGATCTGATGATCATTGCACAGCGCCACACCGTCCATCTTCACGCCTCAAAGTCATCGAGGCGCTTTTACAAGTACACATTGATATTATACATGTACTGTGGACAATACCCACAGGAGCAAATCCGGGTGAAGTGTCTTGCCCAAGGACACAACGGCCTGACGCAGTGGCGGCAGGAGCGGGTTTCGAACTGGAGTTCCCCAGCACCCCCCTTGATCTGATGATCAGATGCACAGACCACCCGTCCCAATAGTTTTGTTCTGTGGCTGACAACCTCCTGCTTCTATAGGCTAGCACCCTCTCCTCACCCCCCTGGATTTGGGAGAGGACTGCTCCGTTTCCCCAGTCACTAGCATCGGTGTCGAGAAGCATCTCGCCGCTGTCAAGGGGGTAGCCTAGGACAGGAGCTGTTGACAGTCGTCCTTTCAGCTCTGTGAATGCCTCCTGGCATTCCTCTGTCCAATTAAATCGTGCATACTTTTTGGTCAGCTCGTGAAGAGGTTTAGCTATTGTAGCAAAGTTTTCCACAAAGCGTCTGTAATATGATGCCAGGCCCACAAACTGACGTACCTCAGAGATGTTACGAGGCGTAGGCCACTCTGCCACTTTCCTCACCTTCTCTGGATCAGTAGACACACCCTGGGCTGAGACAATGTGGCCAAGGTAACCCACCTTCTCCCAGAAAAGGCAGCACTTTGACGGTTTCAGCTTCAGGTTAGCTCCTCGTAGCCTGGCGAACACTTCATTGAGCCGGCTTAGCATTTCGGAACCGTCCCGCCCCAGGACGATGATGTCATCGAGATACACCAAGCAGGTCTCCCACTGCAATCCCGCTAATACTCTGTCCATTAGCCTCTGGAACGTGGCCGGTGCATTGCACAGTCCAAAGGGCATGACGTTCCATTCAAATAGCCCCTTGCAAGTGCAGAAAGCTGCGGCTTTGCGGGCCCTTGGTGTCAATTCCACCTGCCAGTAGCCTGAAGTCAAGTCTAGTGAACTGAAGTACCTGGCAGTGGACAGTGTGTCCTGAATACGTGGCAGGGGATCGGCATCTTTAATAGTCCTTTCGTTAAGGGGTCTGTAATCCACACATAATCGTGGTACATATGAGACAGCACAATCTGGGGGTAAAACGTTGTTCCTTCAGTGCTATAATATTTCCTCATTAGCACTCCATCTTTCTGGTAAAGTCTATTCCACTGTGCCCAGTATGATTTGGTAGCGGGGCTGAAGTGTGCTGTGGGAAGAACCTCTGTTTATTCACGTTCTTCACAGTAATCAGTTACATTGACACTGTATTGCATACATACAGACTAGACTTGACTGACCACTTTCTCTATACTTTCGTCTTTCTCTTCATACCTCCGCCATCACATTTTACACACACACACACACACACACACACACACACACACACACACACACACACACACACACACACACACACACACACACACACACACACACACACACACACACACACACACACACACACACACACACACACACACACACACACACACACACACACAGACTCCAAAAACCCACAACCCCTTGCGGCTACTACTCTTAGTAAGTGACAGGCCAAGCTTGTAACACTAGCATACATCTGCGTTGAAGCTTGCCGGCGGGGGGGGCTGAAACTCGACCAACAACCAATCACATGAATCTCCCTCCCCGGACACACAAGCACGCGGTTTGATTGGCTAGAGCTTGTACTGGCATATGATTTGATTGGCTGACGCTTCCGCCGAACTGCATTGTGGGAGCTAAGCGTAGCTTCAAAAGCATTTCTCGCTGTAAAAGTTGAGCAATGTTCAACTTTTGGAGCTACGCTTCGCTCCCACAATGCAGTTCGGCGAAACGTGACGTCACACCATTCAAAGTCAATGGGCAGAAGCGTTGAAGCTTCAACGCACGCCGCTGTGTGGACGGGCCGTTATTGTAGCCCGTTCCCATAACGAGGCAATATAAGCTGATATAAGGAATCATTAGGACATTTGTGTACCATAGCCTGGGCCATAAACATGCTAATGCTCTTTATCTGACAGTGAGGCGGCGGCGGATTAGACAGAGTGCTGCTGATCTTATTAGATAAAACACTGTCTTTATTACTCTAATTTCTTTGTATCCACAGTGCTTCAGAGGTTTTCTCCAAATGCAGGCGTTGCTCATAAAAACGCCTAAACCCAAAGGTTTACACCGAGGCCTGGTCAAAGTTAATGGGACAAATAAGACATTTAAAAGTCATCACCACAGACATTACTATTCAGAGGCCGTTTTACAGAAAGGGATGCAGCCTAACTATGATAGTGACTTTTATGTTATGATGTGCTTGGCAGTGTTTTTGTAAAAAGAGGAGCAGCAAGCGGTTTTATAAGGCTGTAAAGTCCTGTTCTTTAGGTATTAAAACTGCCTTGTTAATCGTGATAGATTAAAAAGTGCACCAGGGTTTATTTAGCTTTCTATTTTCATCCAGTCAACTAGTAGATTAGGATTTTCTTAGTTCGAAAACCAAAACCTGCCTTTTATGGTAAATGCTTTGAATCTAAACAAGTTTTTTCTTTATGGTGTGATTGTGACCAGAGGATTAATTATTTCAGAACAATAATAAAATGGCACCCAGAAGATTGTCGACACCCTCCTGGATCCATCTTCATCTTATATATAGACACATACTTTTTGTAATGGTATTTGGACTGTCTATGTATTATCTTTTGATTTAACATTCGACATCTATTGCACATCATCTCGTGGGAGAGGGATCCCTCCTCTGTTGCCCTATCTTGATGTGAGGGAGCCAGGACCTTTACTGGCTACAATCTAAACCCAACAATATGTTTCACAATTTATTAATAATTGATGCATGTTATTATAAAGAATATATTCAAGGAATTAATACAACATGAAAATTACAATCTATTGAAAAAGACTACAAACTATGGTACATAAAATAACAGAGCTGCACAGTTATAGATTATTCTTTTTTAGCCAAATACCGGAGAGAAAGGATCTTAAAGTCTTAATATGGCTCTGTGTGTATTCCTGTCTGCAGTGACAGATTGAGTAACAGATGAGCAGCTCAAATACCCCCCCCCCCCCCCCGGCATGGTCCACTTAATGCGGAGGATGACGCGGAAGAGAAATATTATGGAACCTTAACATCACAACACAAAGACCCTTTACAAGAGAATGCTGCCTTTTACAGAGTTGTCAGTGAAGGTAACCTGGCTCTGCATACGCTCACACACTCGTAAGCACTTGACCCCTACAGGAAGAACACAAAACACCATCAGAGACTTAAAGTACATACGTTACACACTACAGTACACACAGTGTTCATAAAGATGCTCGGCACACACCCACACACTCTCTGGCTCCATCTGCCCTCCGCTCTGTCAACAGACACGTTACGGAGTGAGAGGAAGAGAAGAGCGTGATAAGAGCTTCACATGAGCCGAGAGGAGAGGAGACAACTCTGCAGGCGTCAAGTGTCTCCTTCTCCCTGCACCTCATGTATGTACACAGGCCCCTTACTGTGTATGTGTGTGTGTCTGTGTGTCTGTGTGTGTGTGTGTGTGTTCTCAACACTCACCTTACTTTTTGTATTTATTTATTTTAGAACAGAGTGGTCGATCCATCTCCCGAGAAAGCATCACTTGCTGAGCAAAGACAAAGAACAGAGAATGAAAGAGACAGCTACCCTTTAACTTTTGCATCTTGTTTTTGAGATGCTCACTCTCTATATCAGGGGTGGGGAACCTCCGGCCCCCAGGCCGTATACGGCCCGCGTAACCATTTGATATGGCTCTCGGGGTAATTTATAAACACACGCAAACATTTTTAAATGTCTAAGAAATCTAGACCGCAAAATAATTTAAAAAGCGAGTGCCTGTTTTTCCTGGCTAAGATCAGGGTCCTTGAACACAACACGAGCCTAACGTGTCGTCTCGTCTGAAAGGGGTGTTGTGCTGCCGGAGAGCACCAGAACGCGGCTCCGGCACTTAATGAATGTCAGTACCCATAAGGACATGCCGCAGTTTTTGCGTGGCTGTGGGTCCTTCTCACTTCGGTTAAATGGATTCCTTGCGTCCCTCACTTGCGTCGTTTCCCTGTGACTAGTCCCTCCCACCAGGGAAGCATGGAGAGACGCAAGGAAACCACGAGAAGCAGGGGAATGAGTTTTAAGAATGGGACGTCCTTTCCTCCGGAGCGTCATGTGAAGCGACGTCCGTTTGTGATGACGTTGCACAGCTGATCGTCTGACAGCAGCTCTGTCCCCGTTATTTCCACAAACACCCCCGCCTCTGTTAGTACCATAGACTGTATATATAAATGGACGTAGTGTCCGTGACGTCACCCATAGCATTCTGCAGAGTTGCCGTGAAGCCCTTAGTAGGCGGAGTCGGCCACTAACGGCTCGACTGTGACGTCAGAGTCTAATCCCGCCTGCTCCAAATAAGGGCAAAGAGGCGGAGCCGAGGCGGGACCTGCTGCCTCCGAACTGGAAGTAAACAGAGTTAGCTCAGGCTAAGAAGCTAAGCTAACATGAAATACATGCATACCAAGTTACTGCTAACAGTGTCGTTCCCCTATATAAACGTTACATGCATAATAAAATGAGACAATCTGCAAGAGAATTAGCTATATGTTGTTATTCTTAATGCTTGTCATTCACTAGTGCTGACTACAACGAAACTGACTCTCTTAACTACTATTCTGTCAGCTTTTATTTGCCAGCTATGGCAAAGGCCTCATGTCTTTGACGATCACCTGTAAGATAAAACAAATATATTATTATTATTATTAATAATGATAACACAGCACCTTTCATAGAGCCATGTTACTTACAGTGTAAGAAGCTTAATTATTACACAATCCAAACATGGACACAAATAAAAAGGCCAAGTGAAGAAACACCTATAAACTAGCTAATACATAAGGACACACTAAATGGGATCAGGACAGCCATTCCCTCCTAACAGATGCTCAAAGGAAGCAAATAATGACTTACTCTCAAGATTATTTTGCTGAGTTCGGCTGCCTTCGTGGAGTGGAGTGCATTGCGCCTCTTTCCCAAGACAGGACGGCAAGGTTCTTTGCTTTGTCCTAGAAAACACAACAGCAATGAACAATGGAACAACAGCTATGACAGTGGGGCATATTAAATCTACTCTTAAACTCATTGCAGTGCTATGGTATAATTAGCTTACCTGTTTAACCTGTATAGCCTAACCCTAACCCTAACCCTTACCCAAGGCTCAATCATAAACTAAAATGTATATGTATGCATAAAGGGTTACGTCCTTAGCTGGCTAATAAGTAGCAAGCTAAGCTACCAAGCACACAAACACCTGCGAACGGGGTTAACATGTATAATATTATCATTTTAGACTTCTTGGATTGCTCCCTTCTGCAGCCTGCTCCTACTGGCCACTAGATGAACTGCAGTTTGAGACACTTCCGTATTAGCGTCCCGGCTCTTCCCTAGAGTTTGCCGCTTGGTTAGTACACATGTACTGACATAAACATTTGTATCATCTGTTGTAGACCCAAATAAATAAAATAAATTAAGAACTCATTCTCAAAAAAGATAAACGCCATTCTTAAAAAGAATAAACGAGCAATAGTTTGATTATAGTAGTTTGAGTGCACAATAGAAATAAAATAATTGAGAGAAGAAAAAGAGATATGTTATCTATCAAAACCCAGTTAGATTAACATTCATTGGATTGCACACTTTGTTTGTGTGTGTGGATATGCAGCACATTAACATTTTAATAGCACTTAATGACTGACTGAATAGAAATGACAATAAATGAAAATGTAAAACGAAAAAAGCGATCATGAAAATGTTTCCGAAAAATGAACAAAATTATTTTTGACCACGTTGTTGTTCAGATATATCACATATTTGTAACTAAATGAAACATGAATTGAAACAGAACACGGTATAAACTGAGGAGTGACTCCCGTGAGGTTCATGTGTTTTCTTCACTCCGCTGGGAAACTGCTCTCATGTCAAGAAGCATCAGATCAGTGCGTGCACTGCATCGTCCAATCAGAGAGCGATACACAGTAAGGGGGCGGGGCGAGTGTCTGAGGATTTCATCAGAGGATGGTCTGGTGGTTCCTCGGTTATCGCTCCTCCATTATCGCTCCTCGGTCCTCCGGCAAAAATAAGGCCATTGGGACGCCACTCAAGATGGCGCAGACAGATCAACTTCCGGTGAGACCGAGACCGAGGAGCGAGGAAAGGAAAAATAAGAGAAGTGAGAAAGGGCCTGTGTCTTTAGTTGAAAGCCCATTGGTCTGTTCATCTGTCATACTGATCATACAGTCAATAACTTTGTTGTTATTAGCATCTGGTTAGCTCGCTATGCTAACGAGTATAAGAAGCTTTTTCTACAACCAGTGGCACATCTTAATATGATCATTATAGTTATATAAGGGAAATAAAGGAAAAACTGGTATAAAATACTATATGACAGTAAAAAAAAAAGTTATTAATAAACAAGAATACAGTTTGAAAGGAGAGTGATTTGTAAAATATAAAGAAAACGTTTCTGTTTCATATGGATTTAGAGATGTATCCATAGATCTCAAAGGGCACCAGATTGATGGTTTTAACGTCAACATTTTAAAAAAAAATCTTCCCGGGGGAGCATGCCCCCGGACCCCCGCTGGAGGAGGTTAGGTCCCCCCCGACTTAAATCATGTTCACATGGATAGGAAACTAAATACATTTGCACACATCTTGTGTCCATATCTTTCTGTTTTGGTGGTCACGCCACAACCGTGCACGTGCATGCATGGTGAGATATCTGGATTAAGAGGTTGCTTTTTCTTTGCACAGCATGAAAGAAAGGCCAAATGAATGGGCTTAATAATATATTCATATTAATATTAATAATAAATCATACAGTATGTGTCCGAAAGGGAGCAGGAGGAAGCAAACACCAACAAAACATTACAACAAATATACTGCATATTAAAGCAAACTATTGTAAAGGTAAAAGTATGAGCATAACAAATAAAGAAGTGTAAACATTTACATTATTATTATGATTATTTAATATATAAAGACTATATATTATTGAATTACAAGATTATATATACTTTATTTGATCTAAAATATTGATGTTTTTTCGTTATACTGTAGTAGCCTGTGAAAACCATAACAAATATGTGTTCAAATGCTCTTCAAAACACAACTGAAGTACTGCAAGTCCATGAAACGTGTCTTTCTGTATTTGTGAATGAAGCGCCATCTAATGGTTAAATCCTGAAATTGAAAATCTGGCAACGCCCTCTTGGAAAATAGTGGGAGGACTTAACATTCCCAGCCGCTGGGATCCGTTGGGTCTTTGGCAGGAAGCTGTTAGCTGGAGTCCTTTCTAGAGTGCTACATCTGTATGGAAAATCCACCCAAATGACCCCAGAAGTGTTTTTTTCTTTCTAAATCTCAAATGTCACTTATTTTCCATCAATATTGATACAAGTTACTTATTATATGTTATAGTTTGGATTCCTAACGTTTTTTGTCTACTATCCCATCATTCAAGGGTGGTTTTCACTATAAGTAATCTTTTTTTTTTGGACGGACGATATTATTTAAACATTTTTAATATGTTCAATCTGAATTTACTTTAAAATTTAAAAAATCTATATTGATTCTGACACTTCTACAGCCAACTCACAGGTGTATCATTGCTTTGAGAAAAAAGATTATTAATTTACCCCTTTTACGCAGCGTCCACACGCCGGCGTGCGTTGAAGCTTGCCGGTGAGCTTGTCTGAAACTCGACCAACAACCAATCACATGAATCTCCCGCCCCGGACACACAAGCACGCGGTTTGATTTGCTAGAGCTTGTACTGGCATATGATTTGATTGGCTGACGCTTCCGTCGAAGCTTCAAAAGTTGAACATTGCTCAACTTTTGAAGCAAGCAACGCGAGCAAAGCGAAGCAACGCTCCCACAATGCAGTTCGGCAAAGCGTGACGTCACCCCATTAAAAATGAATGGGCAGAAGCGTTGGAGCTTCAACGCACGCCGCCGTGTGGACGGGCCGTTAGAAGTGAAGATATAGTCATTTGTTCTGGGCATGTCATTTTCGAGCCTGAGGCCGGCCTGAAAAACAGGCTCAGGGCTTAACTGGTTAAACAAATTAATCAGTCAAATATTATGCAAGACAAGATGGTGATGTTGGGAGAGTGACCTTCATTATGGGACATGAATGCGTACAGATGAGAGGGATTGATGGGGGCGGGCTCAAGGCCAGCCTGAGCCAGTGAGAGAGCTGTTATCCTGTTCATTTCAGTGGGGGGGGGGGATGCTTGAAAGTGCTTTCCTTCTCAGGTATCACACCTGCTCCAATGATTGACCGCCTCATATATTCAGCTCCTCAGATTCCAGCTAGCTGCTGCTTAATTAGAATGAATGAAATCCTAAATGTTCTGCTTTCTGATTATATATCAAAGCTTTGGACGTTTATGATGTGGTAGTTGATTTTGTGTGAATAATAATGTTGGTATGTTTTATTTTGCCAGTTGTCAGATCCTCTGGCAGGGGTGGGGAACCTTTTTCCTCTCAAGGGCCATTTCAATTTTTTCAACATCCTCCGTGGGCCGTACAAATGATTGACCTCTGCTTAAAAATCACAGCCCATTAATTTGGCCTTTCTTTCATGCTGTGCAAAGAAAAAGCACCTCTTAGTCCAGATATCTCACCATGACTCGTGCATGCATGCACGTGCACGGTGTGGCGTGACCACCAACACAGAAAGATATGGACACAAGATGTGTGCAAATGTATTTAGTTTCCTATCCATGTGAACATGATTTAAGTCGGGGGGGACCTAACCTCCTCTAGGGGGGTCCCATGCTCCCCCGGGAAGATTTTTTTTTTTAAATTGAAGTTAAAAGCATCAATCTGGAGCACTTTGAGAGCAAAATTAAGAGATCTATGGAAACATCTCTCAACACCCATTTGAAACAGAACTGGAAGCAGATTTACTTTTTCTTTATGGATATTTTACAAATCACTCTCCTTTCAAACTGTATTCTTGTTTATTAATAACAACTTTTTTTACTGTCATATAATATGTTATACCTGTTTACTTTATTCTCTTATTTTTGTATAACCATAATGATCATATAAAGATGTGCCTCTGCCTCACTGGTTGTAGAAAAAGCTTCTTATATTCGTTAGCATAGCTAGCTAACCAGATGCTAATAACAACACAGGTATTGACTGTATGATCAGTATGTCGGATGAACAGATCGCCACTGGGCCATTTCAATTTTTTCAACATCCTCCGTGGGCCGTACAAATGATTGACCTCTGCTTAAAAATCACAGCCCATTCATTTGGCCTTTCTTTCATGCTGTGCAAAGAAAAAGCACCTCTTAGTCCAGATATCTCACCATGACTCGTGCATGCATGCACGTGCACGGTGTGGCGTGACCACCAACACAGAAAGATATGGACACAAGATGTGTGCAAATGTATTTAGTTTCCTATCCATGTGAACATGATTTAAGTCGGGGGGGACCTAACCTCCTCTAGGGGGGTCCCATGCTCCCCCGGGAAGATTTTTTTTTTTAAATTGAAGTTAAAAGCATCAATCTGGAGCACTTTGAGAGCAAAATTAAGAGATCTATGGAAACATCTCTCAACACCCATTTGAAACAGAACTGGAAGCAGATTTACTTTTTCTTTATGGATATTTCACAAATCACTCTCCTTTCAAACTGTATTCTTGTTTATTAATAACAACTTTTTTTACTGTCATATAATATGTTATACCTGTTTACTTTATTCTCTTATTTTTGTATAACCATAATGATCATATAAAGATGTGCCTCTGCCTCACTGGTTGTAGAAAAAGCTTCTTATATTCGTTAGCATAGCTAGCTAACCAGATGCTAATAACAACACAGGTATTGACTGTATGATCAGTATGTCGGATGAACAGATCGCCACTGGGCTTTCAGCTAAAGACACAGACACGCAGAAACTGCGGCATGTGTACGGACTTATGGGTACTGCCATTTCTGAAGTGCCGGAGTGGCGTTCTGGTGCTCTCCGTCAGAACTGCACCCCTGTCAGACGAGACATATACCACGTGATGACACGTTAGGCTCGTGTTGTGTTCAAGGACCATGACCGTTTCCAGGAAAAACAGGCGCTCGCTTGTTTAATTATTTTGCGGTCTAGATTTCTTTCATTTTTTTCTTTTTTGCATGTGTTTATAAATTACCTCGAGGGCCAAACCAAATGGTCTCGCGGGCCGTATACGGCCCGGGGGCCGGAGGTTCTCCACCCCTGATCTATGGTGTAATTTCTCTGCTTGTTTCCCTCGGTGTCCTCCCTCCTCATCTCCACCATATGTTATTTGAACAAGAAAATGACTTAATGGCTTGCATTGCGATGGCAGAGCGGTGTTTGGCGATGAGAGTTGATGTGAACAAATCCTACTTTGCCTCGCAAATCATTTGGGAGCATTTCAGGTGGGCGAATCGTCCAATCTCATGTTAAGTGAATGTGATTCTGAAAAAGGGCCAGTCGATGTTCAGCCTCTTCCCCTGTTCTCTCTTTCCTCTCATTTACTCTTTAACCTGTCATTTAACATGTAGCTCTTCTCTGCCATCCTGTCCTCCATCTCCAATCATCCTCCTCCTCATCGCAACTCACTCCATGAGACCATCGCCGGAGGTTTCTGTATCTCGGCAACATTCTGCCGGCTTCCTCCTCTTCATCTCTTTCCTCGCCTCTCATCCTGTCTTGTTTGGCTTCATTGTTCCTAAAAAAACGTCAAACCTCCCTCCCTCCCTCTCTGCTCTCTGTCCTCTGTCACCTCCGGCCAGCGGACCGAAGGAATGCCGGGAGGGGCCCGCAGATAAAAAAAAAGCTCAACACCGAGCAAAGGATTGCAATGGAAGAAGGAGGATACAGGTATAAAGAGAAGAGGGAAGGTGGAAGGAGGTTGCTCGGAAAAATAAAAGATTCTAACAGACAGCGAAGGAAATTTAAATATGTAAGGGCTAGAAAGAGAGCAACACCAACATAGGTGATGAAGGACGAACCAGCAAGAGAAAGATGGGTTTAATAGTTTTTCGAATATTAAAATATAAAACCTTCATAACAAACAAGGGGACGGGTAATAACCGGAAAAGCATGACATGGGACCTTAAACATAAAATGAAATCAAACATTTCCATTATTACTCATAGCTTTGGGCTAGCAGCAGGAGGAAGGCCACAGCTGTTCCTCACAACCTGGCCCTTTATAGCTCTTAGTGTTGTCGGATTGCCAGTGTATGGACTGAGTGATTACACACATTAATAAGTGTGTGCGTTTAAAGACAAATACAATTATAACGATAACATAACTTCATGGAGCATTTTATTTTTGTTGTTCATTCATATCTTATTTTACTATTTTATTTATGTATATTGTTTTATCTCTCCAGTTTAAAACGCTATGTCTGGTTTACTGTCCTATAGTATACATTGGAATGATTTCAAACCTGTTTTATCCCAATAATTATAAAGGAGTGCCTTGGAAATATGTGTTTACATAAATTGTGATCAAAACGTTTGAGACCCACTGAGATAACTTAGACTAAAGTGAACTATCTAAACCCTCAGAGTCCTTTACCTCACTGAGCTGTAGTTATCAGCCTCAGTCTGACTGAAGAGGACTCTCCTCCACATCATTGGAGAAACATCTTCTTCTTCCGTTAGAGCAGCTAGCACTAGATGCTAATAACAACATCGCCCTCCCTCCCTCTCTCCCTCGCTCGCTCGCTCCCACGCTCACTCGCACTTTGGCTGTGAGCTGCGGTTGCCAGATAAGCCAACATCCCCCATTTTCATCACTTACAGGCAGCGCCCATCGTACAGGACAAATGAAAAATGTAACCGGGGTGAAAAGGGTGTTACATTTACTTAATTATGAATGTTGTTACATCAAGGCCGAAAATTAGGATGAGCCCCAACGGTCAACATTTTTGTTTTCCTCCCAGAGCTGTCAGCGCGGCGCCTCCACAGATCTGGCGCCCTAGGTGAACATCTATAACGCCAGTGCGACGGGCCGATCCTGGTCCCAGGTTACGCTGTAGGAAGTGTAGGTACAACGCTACATTTCCCGCCCCCGCCGCATTTGCATCTGTAGATTATTCCTAAATAAGAGCAATAGTTAATGCTTCATTACCTCGGATATGTTGATGGTAATATCTACATCTACTTATTTACCCTATTCAACTCGGAGCACTAGGAGGAGCATAAGAGAGATAACAGAGAATGAGGGAGAATGAAGAATGCAAGAGGTCTACATGTCACGATAAGAAGATAAATAAGGAGAGGGGTCTGCCTGCAGGCCTCCACTCTCAGGACAGGAAGTGACAAACACGTTTTTTTCCCTGCCCCCCGAAGGACCGTAGTCGTCGTCGTCGTGTGTGTTAAATGAGATTGCAGAGAGCTTTCAGCTCCGATTATTAAATCAAAGAGGCTTAATGTTTCTATTATATTATTTCACTTTGGACGGTGTCAAGGTCCAATGTTGAGCAGACTAATCAATAGCGGGTGTAACTAAAATACAAGATGTCTTTATTTACCAGAGGTAACATCTGCTCTGTGAAAGACTGCTCATATACCCAGAGAGCCTTGGGGGCAGGGCCGGCCCTCGGCATAGGCAGTATAGGCGAATGCTAAGGGCGCATCAACCCATAGGGGGCGCCGAAAATAAAAAAAAAAATTAGAAATACAAAAAAAAATTATATTTTTTTATTTCATAACAACACAATTTCCTGATTTTGGATCAACAAAGTACATCTTATTATCTTATACTAACATAACTACGCCTATATTGCGTACAGCACCCATACACACCCCCCCGGGGGGGGGGGGGGGGCGCCAGCTAAAATCTTGCCTAGGGCGGCAAATTGGTCAGGGCCGGCCCTGCTTGGGGCTGAATGGGACAGCTACCCGGGGAGACTGAGGAAACCTGGAGAAGTATGCAGCCTCTGTTCGCCATCTCTACATTATTGTACCGCTCTCCAGGAAACAGGACATGTGGTCGGTGCAGACTCTTGGGGGATTCTCCTGACACGTTTACAGTGCATTCACATCACTTGTTCCTAGGACTGTTTGCCTGATGTTGTTGTTGTTGTTGTTGTTGTTGTTGTTTATGGACAACTCTTCCTGTTTCACACTAACCAAAAATATATGCACAACAAAGAGAAAAGCAGACTTTTCTGGTCGGAAGGAGACACACTGATAAACATTAAGAAGTGACTTGAAAATGACTTGAATGTAAACAGGCTTTTGGATATGTTCAAAGATCTCAAAGCTGCAAAGCTTATTTTTAAGAAGGCTGTCTAATAGTCGATACCTGTGAGAAACCTTCAAAAAAAGAGTTTGCCACAAAGATGCAAAGCGTCACAAGCAGCTGTTCTACTTTAACATATTTAGTTCTGAAATTGTAGAATGCCCAGCTGCATGTTGAGGATTGTTAGTGGCATATCTATTTCATCAGGGTCCACAACTAATGGTTAACTTTGTAACCCATCAAAAATAACTTGCATTGAATAATAATAATATGTTCACTGTATGCACACGAACCCTTTCACCCCCCTGGTACATGCACATTTCAAACTGATTTCCCCTTCTGGGGATCAATACATCTTCTTCTTCACTTACATGGAGATATATGTAACCTTGCTCACACATCTACATTTATGTATATTCCCCAGATCTGAGATTAACTAATTTCATTAATGTATTATTTATATTCATACTGTTACTTCAGGTTTAGCTTATTTTATTTGTATTCTTATCAGCCTTGTGTGTATTCTCATGTGAACTATCTGTGTGTCTGTGTTATTGTGTTGATGCTTTAACACCTGCATCGCCGTACAGGGATCAATCATTCCCATTGTTGAAAGCCAAAGGACTTTGACAATAACAATAAATCAAATCATCAACACAACTGGCTTATCTTTTTCTGTTGAATAACTAATCAATAAGTGGGCTAATCTGTAGCTCAGCAGCATACACTGGTATGAGTGCTGACTCAGCAGAATGCTCCTGGAGGAGTGGAGAGGAGGTGAGGTGGAGAATCACTGAGCTCAGCTGCAGTGTGAGATGCAGGGGGTGGGGGAGAAGGGGGAGAAGGGGGGAGGATCAGAAAGAGCAGAGGGATCTACCAATAAGCAGACGGATTTGGAAATGCCTGCAGGCCTGCATTTCTTCTCTGACTCGGGACACAATTAGAATGAGCTCACATCCTCCTGAAGTCATGCTCTCCTGTCAGGCGGAAAGCCCTCAACAACAGATTCACAGCCTAATTCTATTGCTGTTGTCTTTTCTTTTGTTATCCTCCTCTATTTGTTTTATTTATATTTCTGTATTCCTTTATAGCCTTAGTTTAGCTCTGATATTCTATGTGCACCCTCTGCAGTGGACCAGCTGGGCTGAAACAGCAATGCACAAGAACAAAGCCCAAAGTGTGCTTGTTATTCTCACAGGTATTATATGTAACCTTTAGGTGCTGACATCATGATTATGTCATGGTGTCAGCTCGAGGCGAAGCCCAGGAATGACTGGAGGCAAACAGGAGTCCCTCAGAGTAGAAGGCTGAAGTTAGCCATTACAAGTGTAACCCTTCTTCTGGTTGGGTGCCAGAGTTGTGGAGCTCCAGCAAGCTACTATATTAACAAAGACATGTTGAGATGGAGATGAATGTTGCATAACCTAAGCATAAGCGTTGCTAATGTGTTCAGAGAATGATGTGAAAAACATGTGGTAAGTAGAATCAGCTTTCTCATTGGCAATGTTTAGAACTGTGGTTTGCCGACTCAACTCTTCCACGTGAAACCTCTGAGCACTGGCAGAGAGCTTTTAGAATGAAGCAGTCAGTATGTTGTTGCTGGGTGGCAGAGGAGGAGGCGCAGGGCTCATCTATTTCCTCTGCACGAGTTTCCTTTTAATACTTCACCTTAACAGTGCCTGTCCTCTAACACAGTGGTTCTCAAATGGGGGTACGCGGACCCCTAGGGGTACGTTGGAGTACTGCAGGGGGTACGTGAGATTTATTTTATGTTAATTAAAAAAAAAAACATAACTACTAATAGTAGATTAACTACTTTATTCAAAGGTTTACAGAAACTCTGGATAATAAAATGGGAACAATAAACGGGGTGCTCTCTTTTCCTCTCCCTCTCCTGACAGCTCATCAGTCTCGTGCAGCTCGCTGAACCTGTAATAAGTGACCCGACACAAGAATAAATATATGTATAACTAGTTTAGCAAGTTCCAGAGCAGATAAACTAGCTAAGTGTGTTAGGTCTAACTCTTAGTGTGTTTTGCTCCACTCAACGGTCCGTCACAGCGGCGGAGCTGTGATCATGCAGAGCTGCGTGTTCTCCATCAGCAGCAGCTGATCTCTCTCTCTCGTCAGATTAGACTTCACTCGCGTTTATGTCCATATCAATCAGATCCAGCTAGTTCTAGCTAATGATATGACTTCCTGCTTATGAAAAGACACCTAAACAATAAGTGTCGCTATGCAACCGGGTGAGGCCACAAAGTATAGCGCAGCATTATGCATTTGTTTACATGCCCACCGGGAACCCCGAGGCATTACCAACAGATCAACGCACAATCAACCCATCCAGGACATCTCTTTCTCCACATTAAGTGTTAGACATTAGAATTGACTATTTTTGTCTGTCACATACTCTTTTGTCACATAAGTGGCGCAAGTTGCAACTGATGCGGTATTGCGCTAAGTCTCAGCTGTGACTGAATGCCAATGACTGTAAATACAAATGTAAAACAAAGAAAACGGTTCCTGCTGACAGACATTAGATCCGTCTCTCTTTTTAAATGTTATGGTGTTCATAATACAAATTAATTGGAGATCATTGAAATGTTTCCAATAAATGAAATACATGTTTTTTGGCCTCTTTGTTGTTCAGATATATCACTAGAGATGTCCCGATCCGATCACGTGATCGGGGATCGGAGCCGATCACGTGATTTCCAAAAGATCGGAATCGGGAGAAAAAAATCGGGGATCTTTTTTTTTTTAATAAAATATTTTTTTTTATTTAATGTTACAAAACAAAAATGACCATGTTCACGTCTTAAAGTCATCCTGAGGCCTTAGTTTTGGTTTAAAATTACACACATCATGTATGTGTTGCTTCTTTTGGGCTTGTTTTCAGACCTGGTTGCTTATTTCTCTCAAATCTGGCAACAGAGTGGGCGCAGTGTCTAATAGTAGCAGTAAGCTAACGAGAGGCTACGTTCAGCTGGTGACTCGGGAGTCGGGACATAGCAAATGTCAGGAGTTTGGAAGTAATATAAAATTGAAAGCGAAGGCAGTGTAATAGCCAGATGCAATGTTTGCAAGAAGGAGGTTCCGCGTGGTGGAAAGAACAGAGCTACGTTCAACACGACCAATCTAATACGCTACCTGAGAAACAAACACCAACAACAACACGACGAGTACACAGCGGCCACTCGGGTAACGGCACTGAAACAACCGACACTTTCAGAGACTTTCAAAAGGAAAGAGAAACTGCCCCAGAACAGTGAAAAGGCCAACACAATAACAGCCAAGATAGCTGAATTCATCGCGTTGGATGACCAGCCGTTATCTGTTACCTTTTTTTTCTCTTAATGCATTGCATAAAGATCGGATCGGGAAAAATCGTTATCGGCAGATTGTCAAAATCAAATGATCGGAATCGGATCGGGAGCAAAAAAAGGTGATCGGGACATCCCTAAATATATGTTTAACTGGATGATACATCAATTAGAACAAAGCACTTTATAAACTGAGGAGTGACTCCCTTGAGTTTAATGTGTTTTCTATCTTCTCTCCTCTGTATCTTATCTTCTTTTTTTTTGAACAAAATGTTTATTCAACCATATGCAGATCAATTTTACATTGTTGAGATAGAAAAACAAACAAACAATTACTTACAGTTCGGCAAACACAGGTAATTATACAATAATTTGCAGACTATTCCAAGACAGAGGAGCTGCGCATATAAAAGCTGTCTTCCAGTCATAGCAGTTGGCACATTTAATAAAACCACAGCATTCGATCTCAGGCAGTAGTCACTTACAATTTTCCGAGAGATCAGAGAGCAGATATAAGATGGAAGTTTCCCTAACATGGCTTTGTATATAAAATGTACCAGTGACTGAGCCTCCGTACAGTTAGCGAAAGCAAACCAGCCCTTGCATACAGGGTACAGTGATGGGTTAATGCTTTACAGTTTGTCACACATCTCAGTGCGCTGTGATACGCAGCATCTAACTTGACCAGGCAATTGGCAGGTGCATTCATATAGACCAGATCCCCATAGTCCAGCACAGGTCAAAAGGTCACAGTGACTAGCCTTTTCCTGGCCTCAAGCGAGAAACAGGACTTGTTCCTGTAGAAGAAACCTAGCCTAACTGGTCAGCTTTTTAAGCAGGTTATTGATGTATACGTTAAGTTCAGCCATAAACCACATAAGTCAGTCATGTATTATATCAAAACCGCTTAGCAAGCAAAATACTAGATTCAAAGGTGACAGCTATCTGCTAGCTTGTAGAAGCAACACTAGATGTAGACCCCTTGAAGGGAAGACGTTAGCGCTATCCAAACTAGCTAGCTAGCTATCGCTAGTTTTCATGACAAAATGTAACGAGTCGACTTTAAATAGGCTAATACAATGGTAATTACCTATCAATAGTACTTTCTATAAACACGTACATGTTAAGTCCTTTCAAATACTACCACATACTTCAGTTAAATCATATCAAAACAGCTTGGTCCGCTTGCTTACCTGTGCTTGTCTTGCTCCCGCGGCTGAGGAGGAGGCTGTCGGGCCCCTACAGGCATGTCTGACGGAACAATCACAGCAGAGCAATCGCTCTGATCCACAGGCACGGGACTATCCTACTGCGCGCACTAGTATGACTTCACTAGCGTTGTATACACTGGAACTTTTGAGAGGGGCACAAAGGCCACTTTGGCCGTGAATTGCATTTTTTTTCACAGGGCATCACGGCCAAAGTGCGGGGCAACGTCGTGGCCGTCGTGAAATTCCCACCCTGCTTTGTACCACCTCTGGGTTATTTAATAATGACACATTCAACCTCCAGTATCTATAATACTTCTCCTCTTCCAACTTGATTGACATTACCACTGGTCCATGATCTGAGATGGTAGTGGGTTCAATGTGACAATCTGTGACTTTATGGGCATCCTGTTTGGAGACACAGAAGAGATCAATTCGGCAGTAACTCTTGTGCACTTTTGAAAAAAATCTAAAGTCCCTGTCTCTAGGATGTTGCAAGCACCATATATCTGTGAGCCCAAGTTCCTCTATCATGTTACATAATGCTTTAGCTTTTCGTGTTTTTGGTCCTAGTCCGAGTGTTTGTCTATTCTTTGGTTCACAACACAATTAAAATCCCCCCCGACTATCATTATTCCCTTTGCGTTTTCTGCTAGAAGTGTTGCAATTTCTTTAAAGAAGCCGGGATCTTCTTCATTTGGAGCATATCAATTCAAAATAGTTATATTTACATTCCCAATTGTCCCCACCACCAAAACATGGCGTCCCTTTTTGTCTTCATGTACTTTCTCTGGAACAAAACATAACGACTAATGACACAAAATAGCTACTCCTCTTTTTTTCCTCCCCCACATGAGGCACTGAAAACTTGCCCCACCCATTTCCTCTGCACTCAAATGGGTCTCCTGCAGTAGTGCTACTGAGCAACTCAATCTCTTCAATTGACTGATAATTGTCTTCCTCTTTATGGGGTGGTTGATTCCTTCGTGGGAAGCGACGTGGAGCGTTGCTGCCGTGGCTCGCTGCAAAAGTTGAGCAATGTTCAACTTTTGACGCCTCGGCAGAAGCGTCAGCCAATCGAATCATATGCCAGTACAAGCTCTAGCCAATCAAACAGCTGCTTGTGTGTCAGGGGCGGGAAATTCATGTGATTGGTTGTTGGTCGAGTTTCAGACACACCCGCCGGCAAGCGTCAGCGCACGCCGCTGTGTGGACGGGCCGTCAGATGGCCATATTATCTATAATGGCTGATGTCAAACAATAAGCTGTACAACTAAAAAGAATGTCTTGAAAATATTAAAATAAATAATAAGAACGTTTTTCAATCACAATCAATAAAAGGCAATAAAGAACTGTCTAACATCTCCTGATGTCAAAATATAAAATAAATACAATGATAAATATATAACAAAATAAAATCTGTACCTTTAGGAGCAATTTCTAACATGTGTAATTAACTTGTGAGTGTGAGGCCATTATGCCTAAATTAAGGTACTCAAGCTTTACTCTATTTTCACGTTTTTCCTCAAAAAGATGAGTTTGTCTACATTGTCAGTAGTGAGGGAAGATCTGTTGGCGGTAACTATGTCACCTGCCGTCGAGAAAACCCTCTCGCTGGGGACTGAGACTGACTCGGATGTGATTGAGCATGTTTGACGTGTTACCACCAGCATACCGCACCGCTGTCGATCCACAACTTGCACCCCATCATTGTTGTAGTCCACAGGAAACCCAAAATGTTCCCACACAGCTGATATAAAAGAAGCAGGTGGGTCTTCTAGCTCATGTGTGTTGTGTGAACTCGCCATATTAGCTACTAATTGTTCTTCTTCGTGTTCGTTTTGTTGTGTTTTGTTCTTGTTCTTCATTTGTTATTTACGGGCGGCTGGCTTTTAGGCGCAATACCGCCCCCTGGATTATATAGTGTAATACTGCCCTGAGTGACAGACTTTTTTGTCCCCACTCGTAAAAAAAGGCGTATTGAAACGGGGGGTTACGTATTGTAACCCTAGGCATATAAGCACAGGCGGAGCCCTCTACTGGACTATATGGGTACTACCTCTCAACCATACTATGCGAGCATTCACCTACTGATATATCTATAAACGTAGCCGGCCCCTCTGTGCAGTCCTACCTGAATGCGCGCGCAAGCCCACCATCTAAGGCGGCCATGCCTCCTAATTGTCATCCTACACCCTCTTCAGCGAGCGGCATAGGACAGACCGTGCCCCAAGTAGAGGGCTCCGTCTGTGCTTATATACCTACGGTTACAATACGTAACCCCCCTATATATCTTACACAGGCTCTGCCCTCCACTGGACTATATGGGTACAGTGGGTGGAGCCCTGATGGATAAACTTCCTGTCGTCCAACAACATCGACCCATCACACTGCCCCTGACCGGCTTTTGGTTAACAGCCACTGCACCACAACTTCTTCTCCTCCAGTTGTGACCGTGGAGAAGTCGGGGCCGCAGCTTACTCGTGAAGAGTGTGCATGGAAAATAGTGAGGAAGGAAAATAGTGAGGAAGGCTCTCCCTGCCCGCCCACAGGCAGGCGGGGACAGTCCTCCAGCCCTGCATGGGGCTTACCGTGCACCATGTTTCCCGGGTCCCTAAGGAGCATGGGAAAACATAAGTGCATTATGTCCAGGGGGGGTCAGATACCTACTGACCCACAGACCCCCCCCCTCACCAGTCCTGTGTTGCCCCAGCAAGCACAAACGATGAGAAGGGGCCTAGCGTAGACCAAGACGCCGCCGTGCATATGTCCTCCACACTCGCGCCGTTGAACAAGGCTGTTGATACAGCCATACCACGTGTAGAGTGTGCATGGACCCCAGTGGGGAAGGCTCTCCCCGCCTCTCGGCATGTGAAATGCACTCGCAGAGCCATCCTGTCAGGCGTTTCTTGGACAGAGCTTTACTGGCCACACCATCCCAAAAGCACACATAGCATGCCGCACGGGGCAGAGGAGGTGCAATTTAGCCTCCCTGTCCCCAATATGGGGTGGAAGAATAAAGCCGTTTAACTGTATAGCCCTCGACCTGAACCTTAGGTTCTTGGGAACAAAAGAGGGGTTCGGTCTGAGTGTCGCCCCGCTACGGTCACCCCGGATCAAAAGACAACTCGGGTGCACCGACAGAGCTGCTAGCACGGACAATCTCCTGGCCGAAGTCAGGGCAAGCAGCAAAGCTGTTTTCAATGACAGTGCTTTCAGGGAGGAGAGCTCCAGAGGCTCAAATGGTTCTGTGACCAGAGCCTCGAGCACCAACAGCAGGTCCCACTGTGGGGCGGAGGCATGCACCACTGGGCGCTGTCTCCTGACCCCCTGCAAAAATCGCGTCATAAGTGGCTGACTGAAGGCTGACCTGCTGCCAAATCCCTCATGACAGGACGAAATGGGTGCTGCATACACTTTAATTGTGGAATGAGCAAGCCCCCTGTCTACCAGTATCTGTAAGTAGGACAAAATAGAGCCCAAGGTACACGATACAGGCTCTAGACTTTTTTCACACCACCGCTGGAATCCCAACCACTTTGGCCTGTCGGTCTCGTCGGGGGTCAAAACCTCAATCCGACCTAACCTGGACTAACCTCTCAGGGCATTCTGATCAGCCAACCAAACCAGGTCTCCTACCGCTACGTTTCGCGCTCTTCAATGCCATTTAGGTCAGATAAACAGGTTCGGCCCTGCCAGCTGGTTCCACTGCCTCCAAAACCTGTCCACTTCCTGGATGACCCTCAGCCGCTTGTACGAGTAGGTTAAAAACTCAAACCCTCGAAAGTCTCCTCGGAGCCTCTCCCTAGAAGCAGGGAGTTGGGGGTGATGACCTGCACGACATCCTCTTGGACTTGAGCCCTGGCATCGATCGGCCTCTTGTTGGCGAGATTAGCCGCCAGGTAGAGCGGGGTACTGGAATTCTAGTCCCGTGAGGCAGTCGCCTCCCCCGACGTTCCCCAACGCCTTCTTCACTATGCGGATGGCTGCTTCTGCTGCGCCATTCCAATGAGGCGAATCGGCTGGGTGGAGAATCCAGGCCCACTCTTTGCCATTCCTTGCAGCCTTCCCCACGACTTCGATTGGACCAGCAGAATACCACGCCCCATACCTTCAGCTTGTATTGTATTGCAGAGAATGCCTTTCTTTGAAGCTTGCCCACACTCTCTCCGGCACCAGTTGCCACCTCCGTGGCCAACTTCATGGGCCATTCTTCTAGCGGCCTCACTAGAAACTCTGGTCCCCTCTGCCACTCTGAGCCCTCTCCCAGGTCTTCAGGAGTTGCTTCTCTTGTTAAGATGTCAGCAATGTTAAGTGGCGCTGGGATCCACTACCAGTCAGTTACTGGTCCGGCCTTCTGGATCTTGCCAACACTGTTTGCGAAGAAAGACTGACACCCGTAGCTCTTTCGCTGGATGGCTCCCAGGACCGCTTGACTGTCAACAAAGTGGAACCAGCGCTCCACCTCCGACCGTCCGTGCTTCTGCAAATACCCTTTTAACCGAGCTGCAAAGACCGCAGCGCACATCTCAGCTTTGACTACGTCTCCCTTTTGGTCAAGAGGTGTTAGCTTGGCCTTTGACTCCACCAACCTGACCTCGACCCCTTGCTTTGACTCCCATCTCAGGTACATCACGGCATCGTATGCGTCGTCGCTCCCATCTGAAAACATGATCCCCCACGGTTTGCCTTTCCACCCGGATGGCGTGAGACTGTGGAATTTGACCTTACTCACCCTCACATACTCCTCAAACAGCTTGATAGCATCTTCTCAGAGGTTCCCTGAGAGTAGGCTGTCCCAAGTCTCCTTTGTCAATCTTCCTCTCTCTGCCTCTTGGAAGGCCCTTCTGACGAGGATAGTCCCCTTCTGCTTTGCAGGCCAATTGGATCATAAGGTCCACTAACTTGACTAAGTAGCTCCCTTCTAGTCAAAGGGTCAGGCGTTTCTGGTCTTACCTCCTCCACACGAAGATTCAGTCCCACTCTCATCTTTTTCTTCTTTCTTGAGAAGTTGATCTTTGTCAACATGATATCCAATCCTCAGAGTCTTGTTGTCCTCATCGTTTAACTGGTTCGGGAGTACCAGTGTCTTGACCCCTGGCTCTGCTACTGCTCCAGTTTGGACCTGCTCTGCAGTCCTCTGCCTCCCACTTTGGCCTGACCTGACCCATGGTTTGAGGGAGAAGCCTCTGGCGTTCAGGATCTCTTCTACCCCCTCTGTGATTTCCTCCAGTCTCTTTGGGTCATTGTGGGACGTTAAGATATCATCCACATAACTGTCCTCCTCCGGGACCCTGCGTTCTTCCACCATGTGCGTGAACCTGGGTAGCCGAGCAGTCTCCCTAATCGCCAACTGTGCGATGCACCCAGCGGGTCAGTCGCCAATATTTACCCTGGTGATGGCGTACTCACCGATGTCCTCTTCTGGGGTGTCTCTCCAGAGGAACCTGTGCAGGTGGACTTCGCGCTCTCTTAGCCAGACTGAGTTGTACATCTTTCGGATGTGTCCTATGACTGCATGCTCTCCCGCCCTGAATCTGATGGGGTTCAGCACATCTGGCCCCTTAAGCAGAAGGTCGTTCATGCTGACCCTCCTGAACTGTTGACTGATGTTGCAGACCAGTCTCACTGGTGGCGTCACTGAGTGGGGGTTCGGCGCAACCATGTGACTCACACTGGTCCTCTCCAGCCGTCTATCTCCGTGGTGAGTTTTACTGCCGCGCCTCTCTCCACCATCTTGTGAATCTGACCTTTGTAGGCGGACTACCACTCAGTTTCCTTCCTGAGCTCCTTCTCTGTTTTCAGGAAGGTGGCCTCGACTCCTCTTCTGTTGTTTGGAAGTGAGGCTGGGTCCTCGGTCCATGTCAGGCAGTGTTCATCTTTGGCCATGTAGGACAGACCCTCTTTAATCACTTCCCTTTCTTCTGCCAGGGTCATTTATTTTCCTCCTGACTAGCATGTCCCACAGCGACGCCCACCACATCTGGGTTCACAGGCTGCACCAATGCTGTCCCACTTCCACCACTCGAGAACTTCTCTCCTTGTTGCAGTTGTATTCCTGGTCTCTGCCTTTACTTCCTGAGTCAGACTCTTGGTCTCCTTCTCTCAGTATCTCAGGACTCTCGACTACTTCTCTGTACCCCACTGCAGCTGTCCTCATCGAGCGAGCAAAGTGCGCCTCGGACTGGTGCATAGCCACTTTTACATCCTCGAACAGACTGGGTCTAAGACGAGGTCTCCAACTGTCCTCAGTCTTTGTGGAGCGAGTCTCCCTTCTCTGTGACTGATGAGAAGCTCACCATGGTCTGGTCTCTTCAGTTCCTCCGTTGCAACCTCCGGAAAGAACCTCTTTAGCTGTTCAGGTCTGACGCTCCGATGCACTTTAGCGATCTCCTCGCATTGGCAGTGACTTCCAACAGCATCATGATGACAGGGTGCTCGGTCAGTCTATTATCTTCCAGAAGTCCACCTTCATCCTTCCTAGTGCTCCTTGTCACTGAAGTCGTGTTGCTGTTACTGAAAGCTTTCTTGATCTCCGCCGCCGCCTCTGGGGAACATTTGGACAAGGCTAGCTTTTGTTCTTCTGTTAGCTGCCTTACCCTCTCGCTGCCTTTTCCAAGTTTCCCCTTTGGTAGCTGTTCCGATTTTGGACAGAGGAGGTAGTGGTGGTCCGAGGAGGTCCCCTCTTGGCAGTCTTCCCTGTTGCAGAGGAACCTGTATGTGCACTCTTCTACCCCATCGTCACATCCAAGACAAACGCGGCATGCTCCTACCTTCTTCTCAGCAGTCTTTCTCTCAGCAAAGCCAAACCCCTTGAACTTCTTGCAGAAGAATAACTTGTTATTATGTTTATCCTCTCCACACACAACGCACTCACATTCTGGAGTGTCCCTTCTGGTGGCTTTTGTGTAGGCATATTTCCTCTCGAACCTCCATGTCCACTTGTTACTGATGGTTGTGGTAGAGGAGCTGTAGATTTTGCACTAAAATCTGTATCATGGTCAGTAGCGTATGGAGCACGAACGCAACCCTGTGATCCGCCATTGTTGTTGGCGAAACGCATCAGCAATGACGTGGGGGTGAGCAGGAGAGGTGGGGAGAGGCGGAGCTATGGCTTAATGGTTTCAGGAAAAGATCGTAAAACACACGGAGCCGCAAACGTGTCTACGGCACAGACGAATAGATATCATGCAAGTAAAGTAACGTTTTTCAAAGCATGGGTTCAGACCTTAATTGCCTCGGCTATAGTTAAATCGATTTTTATTTATTTATTGCAGGCTTCATTTATATGCTGCAGTTTACAGACAATCTGCACGTTCAAACACTGACTCAACACAGTTAACACAATAACCAGTTGAACACCAGCATAAAAAAACATATAAAGTGCATACAAATACAACTCACCATTACACTGAATCAGTGGGAGCCCTGGGCTTGTGTCTCTGCAACAAGCCGGTCCAATTTAGGGGTAATGGGAGACAATGACACTCGAAGTGTGTTCCTTATGGCCAGTCTACTCCGTAAGCTCTTTAAAGAAGTTTGTGTTGCACTCTTTTTTTCCTGCTTGTTTTTAGCAGGGCTTTTTTATTAACCACTCTATCGAAATCAGTTGGAAGTCGCAACGGCTAATTTAAAAATAAACGTGGATTTCCGTAAAAAAATAGTTTGTCAGGGTTCGGGTGTTTTGTTTGATTTTAAATGAACAACGTCTTGGCTTTCAGAATATTACACTTTTATTTCCAAAATCACACGATAAATAAATTATTGAAGCGTGTAAAGGGAAGATGACAGGCACCTCTCACTCTGCTCTTCCACAGCGCCGCTCCCCCTCCCTCCCGCTGAAATTAGGAATAAAAGGCGTATAGTAATCATAGATAACACGGCAGGGTCCGTGACAGTTTGTTTTCAAGTAAACAAACTCTTGGCTTTCAGAATGTTAAACTCCTTTTGCCAAATTCAGATGATAAATACAACTTTGAAGCTTGGAAAGGCCTATTTACAAGCGGAGAACGGAGTAACTTAACATCACAGCAGGCATAACAACAGCCGGTGTTTCTTGTGAGTGTTTTCCCCGGGAAACAAACACAATACACACAATCGCAAAAATACACAAACACACACACACACAAGCTTCCCCAAGACCAGTAATCCAAACGAAAATCACAGCGTTATGACATTCCAGAGTCCAGACTGCTCTCGCGCTCAGTTTTGCCAGATGGGGCTTTTTTCCATTAGTTGGGCTGGTTCAGAAAAAGGTATCACTGTAATAACTCACGGCACGCGAACAATTAAATGTCTTTCAGACTGATAATCAATAAATCAATAAAATATGTTTGTAAAATATGTCTAGAAAATATTTTTTTATTCAATCTTTCTCTGCGGCCCGGTACCAAATGACCCGCGGACCAGTGGTTGGGGACCACTGGTCTATGCGATAAAGAACTTAAGAGGATACAACTGAAATTGTCTCTGTGTGGACGGGGCCTTACGGTACGTCCACACAGCAGCTTTTCAAAAATCTTGATAATCTTGGAGCTAGGCGTGTCTGAAAGCTTGGGGATTTTTTGCGAGCGATGCGACCAACAACCAATCACATGAATCTCCCGCCCCCGACATACAAAGCAAAAAACCCCGGGGATTTTATGCGAGCAATATATATATATATAAACTCCCCAAACAGGCGAAAACCTACCAGTTTCCCCCACTGTCTCTGCCACCTCCCTCCATGCTGGTTCCTCCGGTTTGTATCCCGGTAATAGTTCTGGTCGTAAAGAACCGGGTGATTTGCTCCCGTAATTTCTCGTTTGGAATATGAGGAAATTAACTGCGGTCTGGTTCTCCCTGCTTACACGCGGTGTGACTGGCTAGCGCTTCTACTGTCAGATTTGTATAAACGGGATTTGATTGGCTGACGCTTCCAACTCAGCTTCAAAAGTTGAACATTGCTCAACTTTTGAATCCTGAAAATCCTGGAAATCCTGGAAATCTTCGCAGTTCGGCGAAAAGCGAGGCAAAGTGACGTCATCCCCATTCAAAGTCAATGGGAAGAGAAGCGTTGGAAGATTTGTTTAAAGCTGCTGTGTGGACGTACCGTTAAAGGTCCAATGTCATGGCCATTTCTACTGATCATAATTCCATTGTTGAGGTATACTTAAATAGATTTATACTGTGCAATTTTCCAAACTCACATTGGTTTCTCAAACAGCATCTCTGTATAGTATGTGTATTCACCGGTATTCACTCTCTGTCCTAAACGGCTTGTTGGAGCTCCTGCCCCCCCGAGCCCAGTGTGCTCTGATTGGTCGGGACGTGGAGAGGCTCGTTGCTGCTCGCCACTGCTGTGAGCTGCTGCGAAGAGCGGACAGGCTTCCGGGTCGGCGATACAGAGAGACACAGCGAAACTCATCCTGAGCACACAAACACTCAGAGCCGAAGTAAAAACAATAAGTGTGGCTTGATATTGAGTAAGAAAAAGGTTCATAACTCTGTGAGCATGGGTCTGCGGAGAGCATTTCTACACGATCCCAACTTAGCAGCCCGAAAAACGTTTACCCATTTAAACAGTCGTGGCAGATACCTTGTTTGTTTTAAACATCATACATATACAAACAACAATGAATATGTTACGACTGGAGCACACAAAAACTGATAGGACCCAAATGCACGACTCCAGACAAAAGATGATTTCAAAAAAGGTTTTTACTGTGGTGATAAGCAAGGTAATCCATTCTCAAGGTTCAAAAACGATCTGGCACTGAGCACAGGGAACACACAGAATATATACACAAAAAAGGAACTCTACAGGTGCAAACAATAAGGGCGGGGCAGGTAATCAGGTCCGTGAGTATAGTGACGAGGTAGGAGACGAACTACCTGAAAATGAGAAAGGAAATGGCAAAGTAAAACAGGAAATGGCAGACAGGGTAGCAGACACGGACTTAAACTAAACAGAGAAATAATATTAACAGATCTGCCGAGACACAACAGAATACTTACAGGTTGTGTACCCGAATCTCCCGCTGGTCCAAGTAGGAACAGGATTGTTCTTCCGTGCCCTACGCTGTGCATATCCGGCATGAATCGCTGAATGGTTTGGGAAGCTTTGTTTCGTGAACTGCTAGCAGAGGGTGTGGCCTCTGGGTATTCACACGTCACAGTACCCAGGAAGTAAACAATAGAAAATGATAAATCTCCAACGAGGCGTTTTGGAGCAGCATAGACTGTGTTCGAGTTTTACTCGCTACAGGGTGTACTTTGAGGGTTTTTGACTCTGCAGACCGTTCACATGCATAAAAACCTTCATAACACACAAGGGGACGGGTAATAACTGGAAATGCATGACATGGGACCTTTAAGAGCCAGTATTTTGATTTGATAAGAAAGGCCACCTAATTGTGAAGTCTGTAGTCAACTTTATAGTTAAAGGACTACAATTCCCACGCCGTCGAGGAACAGTTTTTAACCATACTCAACCGTACTCGTACCGTACACGTACATACAAACCGTACAAGTACCCTTTAAGTTGTGAAGTTATAAGCATTATCAAGAAAGAAAGAATACCTAAGTTGTGTTGTTTTATTTGAGTTTTGCCTATTTCTTTTGAATATTGTAAAGGCCTATTTTTCTTTGTTGCATTTGCAAAAGTTTGTTATTTTATTTTTGAGCAAACACACCCTAAACCATCGGAGGCCAAGCAACACACAAACTGTGAGTAATGTAAGGAAAGAAACGAGTTAGAACTGTCTGTTTAAGGCGTCTAGTGGCTTGGTGGAAAACAAGGAAGGAAGCCACGACAGGACCTTTAAAGAATATAGGTGAAACTAAAGTCCCACTTGGACCAATATTCAAATGACATGGGACAATCTGAGGGAAGCCTCATTAACACAATAATACAGCTTGAAATATGGTGAATATTAAAAATGATGCACTTAAAGAGGTCCATCGGGACAGCATCACCAGCAGAGTCCTGACAGCATCAATCATCCCTTCAGGGTGCTATTCTAATGTTGCTAATCCAGAGAACCAGAGGTTCTATTTCGTATAAGGCTTCACCCTCTAAGGCTATCGCTATTGGGTAAACCCCACTGCACGTGTGCAGCACTGACAGACTTATTCCACGCACACCTACGACGTGGGCCCCACCTCCGGGCTCACTTCCGTATAAATAGGAAGTAGGCCCTACAATCCGCTCCTACTTTTCTTCAGCACTCCGTTGCAGAAGCATTGACAGGCAAAAACGGTTCTTTTGAGAGCTACCTCTGAAAAACAAAGATTCCTCCTAAAAAGCTTTGTTTTTCTAACATGGAGACTGGACAGGAAAGTCAAGGCTGTGTCAGGGATTGCCTCGTGTGCGGGTCGGGCGACATCATGAGCTTTGACAGGCACTCACAGTGTGAGTCCTGTCTGGGATTAGAGCATGCGAACGCTGCTCTCATTCCCGGGGTAGCATGCTCGCATTGTGCCCGTCTCCCGCTGGCCCTCAGACAGCAGAGAGAGGACGCTCTCGCTGCTGCAGCTGCCGAGAACGATTGGCACGTCCGGGAGGAGTACTCCGGGGACAAAGCCATTGATTTTCTGGATCAGAGTGGAGGGCACGAGTCGGACGACTACGTCCCCTCCATACAGGGATCAACGGGGGATTCTCCCATTATCTCTCCCCTCCGGACGGAGGAGACAGATAGGGAAACCGGTGTAGGTCCGGTGTATGATCCCGTGATCCCTATCTCCGCCAACACGGCATTGCCGTCGATTGGCGGGATTCTCCTGGAACTGCCAGAGATCATATCCAAGGCGGCCGCCTGGAGAAATCTCCCCGTTCCCCTAGCTCAGGAGAGCTCGTCGCCGGATGATATGTCCGGGGTGTTCTCCCGGGTACACAGGGTCAGGAGGGACCCGGTCTGGCCACGCTTCCTGGCCATAAGGAAGTACCATGAGGGGGCGGCAGCGGACCCTGGAGCCATGAGGTCTCCGATAGGGACATACGTGCCTCTCACGAGAGTGGAGGGACTCACGGACGTGGGTTTCCCGACCGTGCCTCCGCTAGAGCCGAACCTCACGGCATTCTTTGGGGCAGGCCAGCTCGGTTTCCGGACGGCAACCCATGCTGGCTGCCACCAAAGACAGGTTTGTCGCCAAACAGACGGACCGGATGCACCAGTGTGCTTTCCAGGCGTCAGCGGCGGCAAATAACATAGCGTTGCTGACAAACTCCATGGTGGAAATGTCGGAGCAGTCTAAAACTATGTCCTCAGGGGAGGCTGAGGAGATAGGCAAGGCGGCCAGTACTGCACTCACCCTGTATGCAGCAGTCTCGCAGGGGGGTCGCAGTCTCGCGACATGGGCTACAGCAGGGGAATATACCGCAGGGTGCAGGAAAAGATCTTCTGGAGGCTCCAATTAGTCCGGACGGACTATTTGGACCACAGTTCCATGCCATGGTGGAAGGTATGAAGTCTGCTTCAGAGCAAGCAGACGACATAAGGCGTCATGCTAGCTGGCTACAGGACAAACGTCCGCAGCGACAGCAGCGTCAGCAACGACAGCATCCGCAGCCCCCGCTACAGTCTCAACGGGGGCAGAGCGGGCAGCGAGAGCAGCAACGGTGTCAGCACCGCCCTTCGGCAGCGGCAGGGGCCCCGTCCCAGGTCTCCGCTCCTCCGCCGCAGAGACAGGATCTGCAGGCGGCGACTCGGAGGGGAAGGAAGAACCCCCGCTCCTGGTCTGCTCCTCCGAGAGAACCTCCGAGGAAGCAGAACAGAAGATGACTCTTTGGGGGTGTTATGTGGGAAGAGAGATTGGTCAATAAAAATGATTCAAATCTCAACAGTGTGTCTGTAGCACCTGTGTCTCACGTATCCCCCACACTAGTCAGGCCGGTTGCTATTAATCTATTGATTAAAAAGCTTGTTGCATAATCCATCTGCTGTTAACCGGTCGGTTAATAGACAGAGGGACTCGCTGGTGGAGCCAGCTGTTTCTAATCGAACGGTTAGCAAACAGCTAGGCTCGCTGTATAAGCCTGCGGTATTTAACCAGTCGGTTATAAGAGAGCAGGGCTTGACATTTAAATCGGCCGCTTCTATCCTTACGGGTAACAAGCAGCGCGATTTTTCCTCTGTCTCAGTTGTGCCTACACACAGTCGTATTAAGCCTAGCACGGCTGTTACGCAGGAGGTGAAAAACACTGCACACACCTCCACAAGTTGGAGCTTAAACCCGCCTCAGGGTCCTGTTTATGAGCCTTCTCATAAACAGAGACAGGATGAGAGTCGGGGTGTGATGCAGCATGTGGAGACCCCTTCACAGCCCTTCAGGGTGGGGCCCCCCTTGGGTTGCGTCACGAGCAATGGCGGCAAGGGCTCTGGCATGGCTAGTCACCATGACTACCACAGCACAACAAAAACAGGTACACCCGCTCTCAGAGCGATGCTCAGAGTGGAGGCGGCTATGTTTAATGGACGGATGGATGAGCAGGCTGATCAGCAGAGGGTACTCTCTGCAATTTGCCTCCCCCCCCCCCCCCCCCCCCCGCATTTCAATGGGATTCAGGAAACACTTCTGTCATCCCAAGAACAGTGCCTGGCGCTCCAGACGGAGCTGCAGGAACTCCTGGTAAAAAGTGTGATTTCCAGGGTTCCTCAGGGGGAAGAAAATCGGGGGTTTTACTCCCGTTATTTTCTTATCCCGAAAAAGGCCGGGGGGATGAGACCCATCCCATCAGCATTCAACAGAGTGATACGGAAAAGACCGTTTCACATGCTGACAATCAAACAGGTAATGGAGTGTGTTCACCAGGGAGATTGGTGCACCTCCACAGACCTGAAGGATGCTTACTTCCACATAACCATCATCCCAAAACACAGGAAATTCCTGCGTATTTTCCAGGGAATATCGTACCAGTTCAATCGACTGCCGTTCGGATATTCCCTGGCTCCACGCACTTTTTCAAAGTGTGTGGAGACGGCGCTGGAGCCGCTACGCAGAGGAGGGATGAGAGTGTTATTTTATCTGGACGACCTGCTGTTGCTGGCTCGCTCCAGAGAGGAAGCTGCTTTACAGACGGTACAGCTCGTATCTCACCTGTCAAGCCTGGGTTTCATAATCAATTGGGAGAAGAGCTGTCCTCTTCCATCCCAGATCATCATGTATCTGGGAATGGAATTCAACTCAGCCCACATGAGAGCACGACTCTCACAGCGGAGAGTGGAGAATCTGACAGCTCTCCTCAGGCGCGTCACACCCGGCAGGGTGGTGACAGCCCTTTCCGTGATGCAGCTGTTGGGCATGATGTCAGCTGGTCACGTGGTGATCCCCCTGGGTCTCCTTTACATGAGGAGACTTCAGAGGTGGTTCATTCCGCATGGTGTGCGTTCCTCCATCCGTAGGGTTAGATCTGACCTACTGGAAAAATCCCCACGTCCTGTCCGTGGGGGTTCCCCTCGGCAGAGTGACGACACACACCTCGGTGTTTACAGACGCATCGCTCTCAGGGTGGGGAGGAACATGCATGTCGCAGGCAGTGGGGGGACAGTGGCCGCCGCACATGTCCCTTCATATAAATGCGCTGGAATTACTCGCCGTATGGAGAGTAATTCAGCACTTTGCCCCGTTGCTGTGGAATCATCATGTGATGATTCGGACAGACAACAAAACGGCGGCAGCCTACATAAATCGTCATGGAGGTGTACGATCAGCGCAGCTGCTGGACACAGCCAGGCGGCTGTTGTGCTGGGCGCGCACACTCATGATCTCGAACAGAGCAGTATATATTCCCGGCGAGCTGAACAGAGGGGCAGATCTCATGTCCAGAGGAGGTCCTCGACAAGGGGACTGGAGCCTCCACCCCGAGCTGGTCTCCCAAGTGTGGAGCAGGTTCGGGACAGCAGAGGTGGATCTGTTCGCTGCCCAATAGCGATAGCCTGAGAGGGCTGCGCCTATACTCATAGGAGCTGGGTTACAATACGTAACCCTAGCTTTAGAACTACTTCCTTCTGTGTGATGCACTGAATATATTGATACATTCCTTGTTACTGCTCAAGTGATGATGATAGTTGATTGTTGACATGATGGCATTGATTAAACAAAATGTAGTGAGGATAATAGATGCACCTCACACTCAGTGAGAGAGCTAGTTGGAGTGAAGAGTGTATTGTCCCAACGCTGAACACTGTGTAGAGCGTCCAGAGACCAGCATGCGTTCAGGGACAGGCGCGATGGAGGCTGACGCCTCATGTTTAAGGATGATTGAGGATTATCAGCAGCTGGACACCAACAACATTGTTTAAATATTTAGAAGTTTGATTTATCAAATATGTCAATCAATTATTCAACTACACATTTTGGCAGTACGCTATGCATTACCTTGGTTATTGACATAATGTTATGTCTTAAGCGGCCCTAATAGAGTCCCCAGAGCGCTTCTCTGTAGCTGACCCTGACCTCCCTATGATGGACAGGACTTGGAGCTCACAGCTTCACGTGAGTGGCGCCGAATGCTGGGCATTTAACATACATTTAAACAGTCCTTCGGCGGCACTCGATGACGTAGTATACTTGAAATAGTGGCTCTGGAGCAGCTTTACTCGACAATGAGAAACGGCCGCTGTCAGCTTCTCTGTTTGTCCAGCTGC
Organism: Pseudochaenichthys georgianus; assembly: GCF_902827115.2. Classification (NCBI taxonomy): domain Eukaryota; kingdom Metazoa; phylum Chordata; class Actinopteri; order Perciformes; family Channichthyidae; genus Pseudochaenichthys; species Pseudochaenichthys georgianus. The sequence continues at coordinate 79,504 of NC_047515.1, forward strand.
TCCCAATCACATCTGACACGGTTAATAGGCTTTAAACACTAACAGACACATCTGGCATCAGAACACTGACATGTGACAACAACAGTGATGAAGTACCACAAGCTGTCAGACACACACACCTCCGTGCAGTGCAGCTGGCACACACACACACACACACACACACACACACACACACACACACACACACACACACACACACACACACACACACATACACACACACACACACACACACACACACACACACACAGCTGCATTAGTCGGAGTGTGTTTGGAAACATGAATATGTCTCTGCACTCAGTTTGAAATGCCAATCGAAATGGACACTTCATGGAAATCTCAAAAGGGCAAAAGAACGAGAGGGGTCTGCCTGCAGACCTCCACTCTCAGGACAGTTCCGGTGCAGACCTCCACTGTCAGTACAGGAAGTGCACGCTAAGAATTCCAAAATAAAATCACCACTATCAGTACAGTGCCACTTTCCAAATAGGAAATGCACGCAAATACAAAATAAAATCGGATCGTGACACTTAATATAATACATATGTATATATGTATATATATGTAGATATATACGGACATCTTGTATTGTAGTTACTATCAGTACAGCCGCAGCGCCACTTTCAGAACAGGAAATGCACGCAAATACAAAATAAAATCGTACTGACACTTATTATATACATAAAGTATATAGATATATATAAAAATAGGGACACCTTGTATTGTTTACTCTCAGTACAGCACCACTTTCCGAACAGGAAATGCACGCTAATACAACATAAAATAGCACTGACACTTATTATCTATATATATATCTATATAGATATATATATATTTATTTATATATATAAATACGACATCTTGTATTTTAGTTACACCCGCAAGACAACAAGAAGGTTCGAGAAACAACCGTGTTTGCCGGGTGCACCGCGGCGGAGGTGGAGAGGTTCCAGCTGGGAACCTCCACCCCGCTGCGGGACCCGTGGGACCCCTGGACGGTGCGTCTTGGTCACGCTTCATATCGGCCGGCGCGGAGGCCCTCCGACAGTGGGTCGCATTTGCCATTCGATCAGTGAGAGGAGAAAAATGCAACAACAATTGTCAAAATCCGTTAATATATGGATGAGTGTGGGGGGGGGGGCTGGACACAGGCCGTGGGGCGACACCCGAGACCGGGCAATGTCCCCGGTAGAAACCTAAAAAATAATAAAACCGGGGAAAAGTGGAAAAAAGTGTCCGAAAATAGGCACTCGTGAGGCGGGTAGAGTCCCCTGTCAACTCCCGTTACCTTCCTCCATGGTGTCATTTGAGCGAAAAACTTTTACGAGAACCAGGCTGGGGGGATCAAAAGGGCTTGACCAAGGCCGACCCAAAGTGCACGGTGGTCGGACTCATCACCTCCGTGATGAGTCTCCATTGTGATTTGAAAACTTCCATCAAACGAGTCCTTCGGTGGGCGGGAAAAAAACGCGTCAGAATCGTCACTTCCTGTACTGACAGTGGAGGTGTCCTGAGAGTGGAGGTCTGCACCGGAACTGTCCTGAGAGTGGAGGTCTGCAGGCAGGCTCCCATGAAAAGAACGGCGAAAAAAACGTTCACAGAGAAGACGACAACAATTGTCACTTGCACGAAGCAAGGTTATACAAAAAACAAATGACCCCGAACATGAAATACCTTCACGGAGTGCGTCGATGTGCAAGCTGTCGTCCAAAGAACAGGAGGGTTTAGCTAGCGCCTCACTGCAATCTTTAAAGGTCGTTTTCTCAAAATGAGTTTTTTCTCCTACTCTGAATCCGAAATGTCCACTTCAGTTGCACTTACATACACCAAACCTTCCAGTTATATTCCTATCAATATTATGAAGGCTTTTACAGAAGGGTTTGTTCATATATAATTCATAGCCTGAATTATTCAACATTGTATGCCTAAAAACATGGTGAAAATTGATATTTTAGGGCTGTTGACAGTATTTTCTGATTTATGGAGTGATAAAAAGAGATATCCAATATCCCTTCTGTAAAAGCCTTAGATACTAATATGACTACAAAATGAAACAATAATTTTGAACCTGGCTTTATCCAAAGTTCAGATTTCGAATCCTGAAATGTGTTAAAATATGTGCATATTTAATGAGATAATAGGTCATTTGCATATTTAAACATGCTATTTCAGAAAACTTGTAATACAAAAAACAATTGCCTTATTGTAAGTGATTAACTGGAGAAATGTCTAGTTGATACCTTGAAGTTAAAAAAATACCCTATTCACCTGGGGTGTTTTGCCTTAAAGGTAATGGGCTGAGGTCTAAAGACCGGAGAGAACAGGCCTTAATGATATGTGGCTCAGACATGATATGCTTGCAGGAGACACATTGGGATGAAAGGTGTGTGGAGGATGTAAAGAACGAGTGGATGGGAGAAATGTATGTACATAATGAGAGTGTGGGTGCTAGAGGGGTGGCAATATTAATCAAAACAGGGGTGGTAACGAAGATAAGGAAAGTTGAGGATGATGGTGTTGGGAGAATGATTGGGACACTGTTCGAGTGTATGGGGGAAACTTTTTGTTTAGTAAACGTTTATGCACCGAATGAGATAAGGAGGAGGAGGGTACATGTGGGGGAACTGTATGATTGTTGGTGATTTTAATGTATGGTGTTCGAAGCTGGATGTGTCTGTTAATATGGGTTTTAATAGTGATTCATCACGTGGTGCTCTCAAAACAATAATGGGGACAAATGGGCTGTTGGATGTGTGGAGGGAAAGGAATAGAAGGGAGTGGGGAATCAGGTGGTGGGAGGGATATTAAAACAGAGTAGAATAGATTTAGTGTGGAGTAATGTGTGGGGGGGGAATTGGCAGAATTGAGTATAGGAATACTGTGATCATAACATGTTACGTTTCTGCATTAGAGCAGTGAGAAGAGGAGGAGTGTGGTGCCTTAATGCCTGTCTGCTGACTGATGATGGATAGCAGGTTAAAGTGAGAGAATGTATGGAAAAAAGGGGAGGTCTGATGGTGAGGATGTGGGAGTGTGTTGGGAGGGGTTTAAAAATGAAATAAAAGGGATAAGTATAGGATTTTGTAAGAATAGGAATAAAATGGAAAGAGAGAAAGAGACCATGGTTAGAAAGAGTTAAATGTAGAGGCTCAAAGGGTAGGAATAGAAATAGGGAGAGATCTAGATGAATATAGTCGGTTGAAGGATGAGCTGGGGGAGATAGAGAACACGTAGAGGTGCTAGTTAGAAGTAGGTGTTAAGGAGAGAAAAGTACAGGGTTTTTTTGGCTTTAGAAAAAATAAAGCAGAGAAAGAATAATACAGAGCAGGTTGAGGGAAAGGGAGGAGAAATAATATCAGATTTTGTAGGGATAGCCGAGAGAGAGTTTTATAGGGAGTTATTTGAGGCTGAGGAGATTGATAGGGAGAGCTTAGAACAGGTGATAGATATGGATGCTAGGTTGAGTGATGAAGGTAGAGACATGTGTGAAGGGGACACAGCAATAGGGGAGATAGGGTTAGGTAGGAATAAGAGTCCAGGGTTAGATGGTCTGACATCCGAGTTCTAAGTAGAGTTTAGGGAGGGTTTGGCACCAATTTGTTTGTAGCCTTTATTGAACCAGGTGAAGCCCCTTGAGATCAAAAGATCTCTTCTTCAGGGCGACCTGCAGGACATTAGTTACTCATGTAACATAGAAACAACAGAACAACAATAAGGATGACACACAACATAATGTACAGGGTACAGTTTACGGGTGTTAGCAAATAGAATTAAGAGGGTTATAAAATCAGTAGTGGGGAGCACACAGACGTATAGTATTCCAGGGAGGGATATTAGTGACACTATTAGTAGTATAGGGGCACCATTAGTCACATGAGGGAGGGTAAGGGTGGGATAGCAGTTAGTTTAGATTTAAATAATGCTTTTGATAGGGTTAGTCATGGATTTGTGTATAGAGTGTTAGAGAAGGCAGGATTTGGGAAAAGATTAATAGGGTGGGTAAGGAGGATTTATAGTAGTGCAGTCATTTGTGTAAAAAATAATGGGGTGGTAACCAATGTGTTTAAGCTAGGGAGGTCGGTCCGGCAAGGATACCCTCTCTCAGCAATGCTGTACGCGCTGTCAGCCGAGCCCCTCGCGGCTCTGCTGCGGCAAAACAGGTTTATCAAAGGATATGGGTTAGTTTAGTATACAGACGACACCACCATTACCGTTAAATATAGTGAACGTGTTAGGGAGGTTTTGAAGACAGTTAGTTTGTATGGTAGGGCATCAGGAGCTAGGGTGAATTTAGATAAAATGATTTTAGTTTTTTTAAGCAGAGGTTGAGTTCAATCATTTGTACGGCCCTCGGAGGATGTTGTAGAAATGTAAAGGAAAAAGGTCCCCACCACCCCTGCTGTAAATAATAATAAAAACCCTTGATTTATAACTTAACATCTCTGTCTCCTATTGATCCGAGTAGAATAGCCAGTTAATTGAAGCATTACAGCACAGGCCTTTGTCAGATGGTATATTACGCTGTTTTTCTTCTGCTTCGAATAGTTCTCTCTCTTTTCACCATACCTGTGTTTGCATCCCTGTAACCAATGAGCACCTGCATGTGTGTGAGAATGGCCCTGACACCATTTCAGCCCAGATTTACAAACTCCTGGCAGGACAAGCTCCAGCTCAATTCTCACACTGAATTAAAACAAAGTGAGTGAGGGACTGCAATATAAGAGGGAAAGAAAGAGAAACTTTAAAACTGTTCAGTTGTTATGATGTGTAAAGACTGATGTTGTTCTATAATCGTCTGAAAGATTGTCTCTATCTGGACCTCGTTGAATTGTTGTTGAAGACCCCTGCCCTACACCCTAAAGCAGGGGTCTTCAACTAAAATTCAAGGAGGTCCAGTTAGAGAAAATGTCCCCATGCAAAGGTCCGGAACATCAAAATGTCTAAGTTGCTTCATGAATTAGTGTGATATATATTGAAGTGACCTGTAGCTTTATCAACGTCTGCATGTAATCAACAGCTGACTGCCAATCAAATAAAGAAAGTACAATTCAAAAACAACAATATTTATTGTAAATTAACATTACTTAAATACTGTGGATATGTGTAATGTTCCTCTCGGGCTGCATTTACAAATAAAATAGAGAAAATAAATAAAATAGCTTTTGAAAATATGTGCATCTTAAAAGTGCTTAATTTTAGATAAATAAAATAAAGTGTAGCAGCAGCTTGAGAGTCCCTTTTTCTTTGGTAACCGTTTCACGTCATGACTTAACAGTTTCAGACGATTATAGAACAATATCAGTCTTTACACATCATAACAATTGAACAGTTTCAAAGTTTCTCTTTCTTTCCCTCTTATATTGCAGTCCCTCACTCACTTTTTTAAACTCAGTGTGAGAATTGAGCTGGAGCTTGTCCTGCCAGGAGTTTAGATCTGGGCTGAAATGGTGTCAGGGCCATTCTCTTACACACATGCAGGTGCTCATTGGTTACAGGGATGCAAACACAGGTATGGTGAAAAGAGAGAGAACTATTCGAAGCAGAAAAAAACAGCGTAATATACCATCTGACAAAGGCCTGTGCTATAATGCTTCAATTAACTGGCTATTCTTTATAATATACTCAGATCAATAGGAGACAGAGATGTTAAGTTATACATCAAGGGTTTTTATTATTATTTACAGCAGGGGTGGGGAACCTTTTTCCTTTAAATGTTTACAACATCCTCCGAGGGCCGTACAAATGATTGAACTCAACCTCTGCTTAAAAAAACTAAAATCACAGCCCATTAATTTGGCCTTTCTTTCATGCTGTGCAAAGAAAAAGCAACCTCTTAATCCAGATATCTCAACATGACTCACGTATGCATGCACGTGCACGGTATGGCATGACCACCAAAACAGAAACATATGGACACAAGATGTGTGCAAATGTATTTAGTATCCTATCCATGTGAACATGATTTAAGTGAGGGGGGACCTAACCTCCTCTAGGGGGGTCCGGGGGCATGCTCCCCCGGGAAGATTTATTTTTAAATATTGAAGTTAAAAGCATCAATCTGGTACAGTTTGAGAGCAACATTAAGAGATCTATGGATACATCTCTCAACTCCCATATGAAACAGAACTGTAAGCATATTTTTCTTTTTGGATATTTTACAAATCACTCCCCTTTTAAACTCTATTCTTGTTATTTTTAACAACTTTTTTGTTACTGTCATATAGTATTTTATACCTGTTTTTCATTTAGTCTCATTAATAACTATAATGATCATATCAAGGTGTGCCTTAACCTCACTGAGCTGAGGTTATTTGAGCCTCTCAGGAGAGAGCTCTCTTCCACCTGGTTGTAGAAAAGCTCTTTAAATTCGTTAGCATAGCTAGCTAACCAGATGCTAATAACAACAGATCGCCACTGTGCTTACAACTAAAGACACAGCCACGCAAACACTGCGGCATGTGTACGGCTCCTTATGGGTATTGCAATATTTGAAGAGCTGGAGCGGCGTTCCGGTGCTCTCTGTCAGCACTCCTTTCAGACGAGACATATACCACTTGAAGACACGTTACGCTCGTGTTGTGTTCAAGGAACCTGTCCTTGGCAAGGAAAAACAGTTACTCGCTTGTTTAATTATTTTTGCGGTCTAGATTTCTTCTTCTTTTTTGAAGTGAGAAGTTGTCCGTCAGTCGGACTGACGGACGGACTCCCCCCCCCCCACCCCCAAAACGAAAACTCTTCGGTTCTCCACAAATTACACAAGTCACCCAAATCAGCGTTAAAAAAGCGGGAGGTGCCGAAAAATCCCCTATTAATGTATTGATTATAGCTCCGGGTCCGTATAGGTCGGCGTCTGGGTCCGGATCCGGACCGCGGTCCGCCTGTTGCCGACCCCTGGTGTAGGGGATCAATTTGGGGATTAAAGAAGTGGAGGGTGGGTAGGGACAGACAGTATGTAGAGTTAATTAATGGAATAGTGAAGACGTTGAGGTTTTGGAAGATGAGGGGGCTTAAGTTGAGGGGGAAGATAGTTGTAGTGAATGGGTTAATCATGAGTAGGGCACTTTATATAATGACGGTTTTAGATGTGCCGGATAGTGTAGTGAATGAAATAGATAAGATAGTTAGTGAGTTCATATGGAGTGGGAGGGGGGTACAGATAGCTAGAGAAGTGTTAGAAAATGAGTGTAGGGATGGAGGGTTACAGCTGATACATTTAAGAAGGAAAATTAAAGCAATTAAGGAAATAAGGAAGATCAGTTATGGAAATTATTCTTAAGATGTGGTAATAATTCTGTTTGTATGGTGCTAAGAAAGGGGATGTTGAAAGGTTATCAAAGGGAACTAATGAGTGCATGGGGCGAGTTTTTGAAGTATGTCAGGTATGAGTGTGTGAATGTGCAGCATGTGTGGGAGCAGCCAATCTTCCTTAACCACAGGATCACTCGTGAGAAGTGTTCCTTATTCAATCTGCCAATGTGGAGAGCGGGGATGAGAAGGGTTAAGGACTTAGTTTAGAGTATGTGCAGGCTTTATGAGGGCACAGGTGATAGTGGATGAGGAGGGTTAAGGACTTAGCTTTAGAGTATGTACCAGGCTTTATGAAGGCACAGGTGATAGTGGATGAGAAGGGTTAAGGACTTAGCTTTAGAGTATGTACCAGGCTTTATGAAGACACAGGTGATAGTGGATGAGAAGGGTTAAGGACTTAGCTTTAGAGTATGTACCAGGCTTTATGAAGGCACAGGTGATAGTGGATGAGAAGGGTTAAGGACTTAGCTTTAGAGTATGTACCAGGCTTTATGAGGGCACAGGTGATAGTGGATGAGGAGCGTTAAGGACTTAGCTTTAGAGTATGTACCAGGCTTTATGAAGGCACAGGTGATAGTGGATGAGAAGGGTTAAGGACTTAGCTTTAGATTATGTACCAGGCTTTATGAGGGCACAGGTGATAGTGGATGAGAAGGGTTAAGGACTTAGCTTTAGAGTATGTACCAGGCTTTATGAAGGCACAGGTGATAGTGGATGAGAAGGGTTAAGGACTTAGCTTTAGAGTATGTACCAGGCTTTATGAAGGCACAGGTGATAGTGGATGAGAAGGGTTAAGGACTTAGCTTTAGAGTATGTACCAGGCTTTATGAAGGCACAGGTGATAGTGGATGAGGAGGGTTAAGGACTTAGTTTAGAGTATGTGCAGGCTTTATGAAGGCACAGGTGATAGTGGATGAGGTTAGGGAAATAGATGCAGTAATGTATTTAGGGACAGCTGAACGAATGATGGGAGAAATCAAAGATGGAATGCCGAGTGAATGGTTAAAAATGATTGAAAGTGAGATCGTTATAGGAAAGGAGAGTGTGGTTGATTTTTATGTGGGGAAAGAGGATGTCAATGTTAAAACAAAGAATATGTATAAATGGTTAAAAGGGGATGTTATTAGAAGACCTACATCAGAAAGAGTATGGACGAGTGTTGTGAACGGTCTGGTCTGACTGTAAGAAGAATGTGGGAGAATGTGAACATTAAATGGAACAGTATTGAATGTGAACATTTTGATTTTCTGTTGCGGGTGTTTAACAATCTGATCATTAGTCAATTTGATGCAACTGTTGAGAGAGAATGTGTTGTTAGAGACCAGGTTGAAACATGAATTTGTTGAATGTAGAGAGCTTGTTATTTTTTTTTGGAATGGTGAAAGAGTTAGTTAGTAGATGTTGGAGTGAATGGTATGTGAGAGAAATGGAATAGAAGGAGCTGTGGCTGTTTGGTGTGACTGAGAAGAAGGATGAATGCAATGTGAATCTATTAAACTATGTTCTGACCCACGCCAGGCGTGCGGTCCACATAAGGAGGAACATTGCCCATTTCGAGGGTAACATGTCTGTCGTGTGGCATATAATGAAGAGGACAACAAAAAGGGACATAAACCTTGTTCTCATACATGTGAAAAAGGACATATGTTGCGAGGATTTCGTAAATGGCAGCAAATTAGTTGAGCTGGATGAGGAGGGAGCTTTGTGTTTCAACTTTGAAAAATGACATAAGAGACTCTATTTGTTATGTTTTGTTTTGATTGGTTTGAATTGATTTATTATGACCGTGTGTAGGAGGCATATCTGGGACAGAGGAATGCCGCGAGCTCTGCAGTTTATAAACCAATAGGTTCAAAACAGCGGGCATCTGCAGCGAATGAACCACCTCTGGAGTGTCTTCCTGTTGGAAGAGACCCAGCGCCATATAGATAGAAGAGTTACGACAACGTTATCGTCACGTGGTTCATGTGGACGAGGATCGTTCCCCGGAAGTTCATGGCGGGCAATGTGAATGCATTGATAACAGGAGATAGAACTACGATTTTTGGTAATTATTAGTGAATAAAGGTTTTGATTTGCAATATTTATACAACAAATCGATATGTGTATGTATTTACATCAATATGTTTTAAAAAATCAAATAGAATTTGCTAATATTAAGTGATAATATTAGGATTAGTGTGAACAACTAGTTTACATGTTAATAACAGTGCCTTGGTTAAAGAGCCTGTTGCTGTTTATTTATAGCTTTGAATTCTTTCAAACCAATATTATCTTCTTAAACCTGTATGGTAGTCAGGAGCATCACTTTCTAATGTTTATTGATACATTTAGAGGGAGGGGATCTAAAGTAATGCTTTAGAATTCAGATTAGATACATTTCTACCATTTTCTTAAATTCATGGTAGTTTCAGTAATCCCCATGGTAATTGAGGACACCATCCATCCATCCATCCATCCATCTTCTCCCACTTATCCGTGGTCGGGTCGCGGGGGTAGCAGTTCCAGCAGAGAGCCCCAAACTTTCTTTTCCCTGGCCACATCAACCAGCTCTGACTGGGGGGTCCCAAGGCGCTCCCAGGCCAGCGAAGAGATATAATCCCTCCACCTGGTCCTAGGTCTACCCCTTGGTCTCTTCCCAGCTGGACGTGCCTGGAACACCTCCCTAGGGAGGCGCCCATGTGGCATCCTAACTAGGTGCCCGAACCACCTCAACTGGCTCCTTTCGACGCGAAGGAGGAGCGGCTCAACTCCGAGCGGCTCAACTCCGAGTCCCTCCCTGATGACCGAACTTCTCACCTTATCTCTAACGGAGACACCAGCCACCCTGCGGAGAAAACCCATCTCGGCCGCTTGTATCCGCAATCTCGTTCTTTGGGTCATGACCCATCCTTCATGACCATAGGTGAGGGTAGGAAGGAAAATGGCCCGGTAGACAGAGAGCTTTGCCTTCTGGCTCAGCTCCCTTTTCGTCACAACGGTGCGGTAAAGCGACTGCAGTACCGCTCCCGCTACTCCGATGAGGACACAAGTTATCTAAATGACTAATGTCATCTTTATGGCTTTCAGAAAGGACAGGAGACCGACGGGTGACTATCAAAGGACTAGCAGCAGCAGCATGATGATGATGATGATGATGTTAAATGTGTTGCTTTAGGAACATCCATTGCAAATACATGGAATTCAATAAACATTGAATAGCATATCATGCAGTTTGTCGGTGCCTTTTCCTCCGTGTTGTCCTGGTTTGCTGTGCTGCCTCCTAGTCGCCACCATGGTTTGCTGTGCTGCCTGGGGATGCTCAAATCGCTCCGAGAAAGGAGTACGAATGTACGGCTTCCCCACTGACACAGATCGGAGGACAAAATGGCTGGCTCAAGTCAGCAGGAGCAATTTCACGACCAACAGCAACAAAATATGTGATGTAATTATATACAAACACTGCATTTGCACTTTTTCACAAAACAAAAACCACACCATTGGGAAAGCTTATTGTTTTGTTTAATACAAAAAAACAGGGAAAGGCTTGAAAAACACTGAGAGTTGAGACTCAGGGTGCAGGGTGAGGGTCTCAGTGCAGGTATTCAGGCTCCATTGAATCCCCCTCTGGTTCTTGTGCTGAAAGAGGGAGTAACAGACAGGAGAAAGGGTTATACACACCTATATAGCACACCTATTGGATGGGAAATTGCCTTGGGGAGATAAGGTGTTTACTTATATAACACAGTAGTATTAAACTTACCTTGTGTTTTCACTCTCACTTAAGTCCCTCTCCCTTTGCCATCAATCCAAAATCAGCTGAGCTGCAACATTATACAGACAGGGAATAATCAACAGAATCACAAGGACACAATATGGCTCTGCTAAAAACACTCACTCTTACACGCACCAAAGTTATATGTATCTAATATTTAACTTATTAAATAAGAGACTTAGAAGCCCCTCTTCTCTAATTCAACATGTTGGACGAAATGACATTAAGAGAACGGAATTTACAATTGAAAGGCTGTTCAACGTGTGTTGCTAACTTGCTTCGGTATCCTAGCTTGATCTGTTATCTGTAAACGTTCCCTAAATCTAATAATTTAGGGATAATCCACTGACATCCTTTAATACACATGTTAATTTGAATCAGATGTACTGATAATATCCGCAATATACATCTTTAAACTTCTTCTTACCTTTAAAAGTCCGTCACGAACGGTCTATTATGCTACAACTCTACAGCTCTGCTAGCCTTGGCGCTAACTTCCGAGGAACGATTGAGAGGCTCCACGATCCGCCATTGCTGTAAAAAAGTGGTCCATTGGAGTGAACGGAGATGACGTAACTCTCAGTCTATATGGCGCTGAAGAGACCCAAGGGGATCATCACGTGACCAGCTGATACCAACGCTGAGCAGCTGCGTCACGGAGAGGGCTGTGTGGGTTGTGACCATAGACTATATATAAATGGACGTAGTGTCCGTGACGTCACCCATAGGATTCTGCAGAATTGCCGTGAAGCCCTTAGTAGGCGGAGTCGGCCACTAACGGCTCGACTGTGACGTCAGAGTCTAATCCCGCCTGCTCCAAATCAGGGCAAAGAGGCGGGACCTGCTGCCTCCGAACTGGAAGTAAACAGAGCTAGCTCAGGCTAAGAAGCTAAGCTAACATGAAATACATGCATACCAAGTTACTGCTAACAGTGTCGTTCCCCTATATAAACGTTACATTCATAATCAAATGAGACAATCTGCAAGAGAATTATCTATATGTTGTTATTCTTAATGCTTGTCATTCACACGTTGAGAAAAGACGGACACCACCGCCCGGACCTAACGGAGCCGCAATGGGCTAGCTCCGGGACGCCGGCTGGAGCTAGCCCCCTGCGGCTCCGTTAGCTCCAGCGGCCACCACTGGGATAATTGGGTCCCCTGTTAACATTTGCTTCCGTTTAGCATTATGGGCGTCATAGCCATAGACTATAAAAGTCTTACCTAAGGCTGAATCATAAACTAACATGTATATGTATGCATAAAGGGTTACGTCCTTAGCTGGCTAATAAGTAACAATCTAAGCTACCCAGCACACAAATACCTGCAAACGGGGTTAACATGTATAATATTATCATTTTAGACGTCTTGGAAGTTCTGTTAGTACATTCAAGCGCACAGCACGACATTTGAATTGTCTGATATTTGTAACAATATTCCCTAAAAGGCACAATCACCACGAACATGGCTAAAGCTAAAGGGTCAAGTACAGTACTATGACTAACTATCATTGTAGCCTCTATGGTTGTAGCCTAGCAGAGTGGACAAGGTGCTGTTAGCTGACAGTGAGGCATGTACATGTCCATCAAAGTGACCACGCCCTAATGTATGCAAACACTTTAAGACCTAATATAAATAAAAGGGTCGTGTTAGAAAACAATTCACTCACAGATTCATAATCATGAAGGTGGAATCTAACTATATCGATAATAATATTTATTGCATCCATGGGTAGAAACATGTTTTTTTCTGCTGTAAAGTTGGGCATTTTAACATGGGGGTCTATGGAAATTGCTCCTTTCTGCAGCCAATCCCTAGCGGCTCATGTATGAACTGCAGTGTGTGGCACTTCCATATTGGCTTCCCGGCTGTTCCTCAGAGTTTGCCGCTTGGTTGTGACACGCCAGAGGAGAGCTGTCAGTTCCTCCACTCGCTGCCGCGAGAGCCGCGCTCTGCTGGCTGAGTTCAATTCCACTATCAGATAAATGATTGTCTGAGAGGGAAGAGGACAGCTTTTCTTCCAATTCATTATGAAACCCAGGCTTTGACAGATGCGATACGAATGTAACGTCTGTAAAGCGTTCCTCCTTTTTTTCTTCTTTTTTTTAACCTTTATTTATACAGATAAATCCCATTGAGATCATTGATCTCTTTTTCAAGGGAGACCTGCTCAAGTAGTTCCACATGAAACATAAAAACATAAACAGAACAACAAAAGGACATCATACAGCATCATTTACATAATTATCCACATAAGCAGGTACCAATAGCTTCCGATTGAGTAGCATCCAACCGAGCTTTAAAAACATTTAGTGGCACCAGATTGTTCAGTTTCCATTTAATGTGCAGACTATTCCAAGACAGAGGAGCTGCGCATCTAAAAGCTGTCTTCCCTAAGACAGTCCTAGCAGTTGGCACATTTAATAAAACCACTGCATTCGATCTCAGGCAGTAGCCACTTACAATTCTCCGAGAGATCAGGGAGCAGATATAAGATGGAAGTTTCCCTAACATGGCTTTGTATATAAAAATGTACCAGTGACTGAGCCTCTGTACAGTTAGTGAAAGCAAACCAGCCCTTGCATACAGGGTACAGTGATGGGTTAATGCTTTACAGTTTGTCACAAATCTTAGTGCACTGTGATACGCAGCATCTAACTTGACCAGGCAATTGGCAGGTGCATTCATATACATCAGATCCCCATAGTCCAGCACAGGTCAAAAGGTCACAGTGACTAGCCTTTTCCTGGCCTCAAGCGAGAAACAGGACTTGTTCCTGTAGAAGAAACCTAGCCTAACTGGTCAGCTTTCTGTCCCCAGAGTCAGAACTAAACATGGTAAAGCAGCGTTCAGTTATTATGCTCCAAATATCTGGAACAAACTCCCAGAAACCTGCAGGTCCGCTGCAACTCTTAATTCTTTTAAATCCAGGCTGAAGACTTTTCTCTTTGTCGCTGCTTTTAATTGAACTATTCATATCTTAAACTGCACTGTAACTTTTATCCATGTACTTTTTCTTGTAATGTTTAATTGAACTATTCATATTTTAGACTGCACTGTAACTTTTATCCATGTATTTTTCCTTAATGTTTATTTTATTAGCTTTTCTTTTTTAATGCTTAATGTCTTTCATTTTTTTTGTAAAGCACTTTGAATTGCCTTGCGTTGAAAAGTGCTATATAAATAAACTTGACTTGCCTTGCCTTGCCTAACCCTCAGCTTTTTTAGCAGGTTATTGACATGAAGTTTAAAAGTGAGACAATCATCAAGCCAGATACCAAGGTATTTGTAACAGGCAACAACTTCAAGTGTTGTTCCTTGCGTAGTTACAATATCTAAAACAGGCTCTGGTGTCTTTTTTGCTTTTGAAAAGAGCATTACCTTGGTTTTATCCACATTTAAAAGAAGCTTTAATTCAGAGAGCTGAGTCTGAATAGTGTTAAAAACAGCCTGTAATTTAACAACAGCCTCTTTAATGGAGGGACCTGCACAATACATCACGGTATCATCCGCATACAAATGTAAAGTAGCTTCATCCACATTATCACCTACGCTGTTAATATATATGGAGAATAAAAGTGGTCCTAAAACAGAACCTTGTGGTACACCATTAGAAATGTTTAACCACTCAGAAGACAGTCCATCAAAATAAACACATTGGGACCTTTCAGAGAGGTAGTTCACAAACCACCCCACTGCAAGGCTGGATATGCCAATACTCAGTAGCCTCTGCTTTAAGATGCGATGATCAACGGTGTCAAATACTTTGGAAAAGTCAAAATACAGAGCTGCACAACTCTGCTTATTATCTAAAATACTAGTAATGTCATTTACCACTTTCATTGTGGCAGTGATGGTGCTGTGTTTCTTTCTGAATCCTGACTGATGTTTAGACAGAATATCATTTATAGATAAAAACTCCTTTACTTGTTCACTCACAAGTCGTTCGAGCACCTTAGCCAGAACTGACAATTTAGAGATTGGCCTATAGTTATTTAAAATAGTTGCCTCCCCTCCTTTCAGTAAAGGCAAGGCATAAGCAGACGTCCATACTTTTGGAATTGCATTTGTGCTGAGGGAGAGGTTAAAAAGAGAATTAAGAGGTGGAGCAATAAAATCTGCAGCTATCTTTAAAAAGAAAGGTTCTAAGTTGTCCGGGCCAGCCGGTTTCCTAGGATCTAACTTGGATAATGCTTCATGAACAATACCAATAGTTAAAGGAATAAAACTGAAAGGGTTTTCCAGACCACATTGTTCAGAGTCAAGGATTGGAGCGTTCACAGAAGCAGAAGTACAGTCAGTGACAGAATCAAACATAGAGCCACAAGACACAAAATAGAGCCACAAGACACAAAATGCTTATTAAAGCAATTTAGCATAGTAGCCCTGTCTGATATAATGCCAGATGCTGTGGTGAGGCACGGAGGTAGCTCATTTGGGATATCACCAGTGGAAATCGATTTTATGGCTTTCAAAAATGTCCTAGGATTATTCAGGTTTTCTGTGGTAACTGACAAATAGTACTTTGATTTAGCACTTTTTATTTGAGATGTGAAGCTATTTCTTAGCTGCCTAAAATGTAGCCATTCTACCTCTGAGCCTGATTTCCTAGCCTTAGCCCAAGCATTATTTATCTCATGAAGTAGACTGGACAGCTTAGCAGAAAACCAGGGATTGTTTCGTCCCTTCACTCTAAATGTACGCAGAGGTGCATGTCTATCTATAATTTTCATAAAACCAAGATAAAAATAAGACCATGCAGTTTCTACATCAGCACACAGATTGATTTTACCCCAATCAAAATCAAACAGATCATGTAAAAAACCCTGCTCCACAAAGTGTTTTTTGTCTCTCTTTGTGATGATACGTGGTTTAACCTTTTGGACCTTAGTGTCCCTAATTGTGGCTACAACACAGTGGTCACTCACATCTTTAGCAAATACTCCCACAGATGAGTATTTATGTGGAACATTTGTTAAAATTAGATCAATTAAGGAGGATTTATTTGGGGACTTAATATTTGGGCGAGTAGGACTGTCTATAATCTGGGTAAAATTCAAAGAGGTACACAGGTTTTTAAAATCCTCTGACACAGAAGTTAACCAGTCCCAATTAAAATCACCAAGCAGCACTATTTCCTTGTAGGAAAGTTGTGATAACAGTTTTGCCAATGACGATAAAGAGTCCTTGACAGCCGAAGGGGCCCTGTAGCAGCCCACCACCATGACCTGTTGACCCTTTGTTACCTCAATATTCACGGCTAAACATTCTAGCTGTTTACTAACAGATTTGGAAACCATATTAGTTACACAAAACTTATTTTTCACATAAATGGCAACGCCACCACCTTTTTTAGCCCGGTCAGTACGATATACACTGTAACCATTTATGTAAATGTCAGAGGCCAACATGGATTTATCTAGCCACGTTTCTGATAAAACAATGACATCAGCATCAGTCGAACTCGCCCAAATACGGACAAAATGTAATTTAGGTAACAGACTACGCACATTTAAATGAATTAAACCTAGCCCAGATCTAGATATAAGATCAGCAGGAGTAGCTATTTGACTAATACTGCTAGGTGGACCTGGATTTGGCTGTACATTTCCTGATAGTAACAACAGTAAAAAATACCAAGCACCCTTTCCTCTTAATCAACACACATACATTGTCAGCTGTTCTAGAGTCACCAGCAAACTTCGCGAAAGTGAGATTAGAGTTTAAAAAACAATTCTGAAGGACCATCGTGGCAGGCATGTGAGAAAGACAAACATTTTCCGAAATGAATGTGACAGTGCAACCAGCAATTGTTTGTGCAACACCTCCGAAACTGTACAGGGGATGTCCACTGCGGGCGGCAGAACATACCCGAATCCAGTAGATTTTTCAGGACGACTAGCGATATTCTCCTTGTCCAGCACAGCCAAGAAATGGCACAGCAGAAACACGACACCCGCCATTCTCCCAGTCCAGCACAACAGTATCCACGCTGTTCCCGGAGCAAGGTGGAACCAGGCCTCAGCTACAGCAGCACAGCAGAGCAGAGCAGGTGGAACCAGGCCTCAGCTACAGCAGCACAGCAGAGCAGAGAAGGTGGAACCAGGCCTCAGCTACAGCAGCACAGCAGAGCAGAGCAGGTGGAACCAGGCCTCAGCCACAGCAGCACAACAGAGCAGAGCAGGTGGAACCAGGCATCAGCTACAGCTACAGCAGCACAGCAGAGCAGAGCAGGTGGAACCAGGCCTCAGCTACAGCAGCACAGCAGAGCAGAGAAGGTGGAACGAGGCCTCAGCTACAGCAGCACAGCAGAGCAGAGAAGGTGGAACCAGGCCTCAGCTACAGCAGCACAGCAGAGCAGAGCAGGTGGAACCAGGCCTCAGCCACAGCAGCACAACAGAGCAGAGCAGGTGGAACCAGGCATCAGCTACAGCTACAGCAGCACAGCAGAGCAGAGCAGGTGGAACCAGGCCTCAGCTACAGCAGCACAGCAGAGCAGAGCAGGTGGAACCAGGCCTCAGCTACAGCAGCACAGCAGAGCAGAGAAGGTGGAACCAGGCCTCAGCTACAGCAGCACAGCAGAGCAGAGCAGGTGGAACCAGGCCTCAGCTACAGCAGCACAGCAGAGCAAAGAAGGTGGAACCAGGCCTCAGCTAATAGCAGGTCGTCCAGAGAAAACCACACTCTCATCCCTCCTCTGTGTAGTGGCTCCAGCCTTCTATACACAAAAAATGCGAGGAGCCAGGAAATATCCAAACGCTATTTCCTGTGTTTCGGGATGATGGGTACGTGGAAGTATGCATTCCTGCGCTGCCCATGAGGCAACCCAAGGTGTGCTTGGACCGAAAGGGCTGCGAGGAAGCCTCCACACGCTGCGTTTCACTCCGGCTGTCATCATGAGGCACGTACACGCTTAGGGGATGAGTGGAGGTGTGTGCAGTGCTGTCCACATGAGGCGTTATAACGGCGCTCATGGGTTATTATGACCGTGTGTAGGAGGCGTATCTCGGACACAGGAATGCCGCGAGCTCTGCAAGTTATTAACCGATAGGTTAAAACCAGCAAGCTTCTGCAGGGAGCCCTGCTGTCTACTTAATCAACAGATTAGTGGCAGCTGGCTTAATTACCGGCTCTGCTTCCTCAGAGGCTCTCGCGGAGCAGACCAGGAGCGGGGAGCCTCACTCCCCTTTGACTCGCCGCCGGGAGACCCTGTCTCTGGGGTGGTGGGGAAGCGGAGACGTGGGACGGAGCCCCTGCAGCCGCCGAAGGGCGAGTCTGATGCCGAGGCGGTTGCTGTGGGCGTCTCTCCGCTTGCGGCCTCCTGTGGCCGGCGTGGACGCCAAAGCTGCTGCTGGCCGCCTTGCTGATGTCCTCTGCCTTGGTGGTGGACCGCTCTACCAGTGTCACCATCGAGTTGGAGAGCAGCGCGATGTTATTCGCTGCCGCGCTGTGGTGACGGAGAGGGGGAAAGTATGTTCGGCCGCCAAGCTGGCACCCTGCTCTGATTCTGTCTCCCCCGTCCGGAGGAGAGGAGGGAGGGGAGAACCGCACGGTGAACCGTGGAGGGAGGCGGGGCAGGAGTTGCTTTTCTTCAGACTCCTGCCCGGCACTCGACCCAGGGACATGAGGCTCCGTCCGCGGGCTCGTAAGCCTGGACGGGCCAATCTTCCTCCTCGGCCGTAGCAGCAAGAGCGTCCGTTCTCCGCTTCCTGTCACCCGAGGGGAGGGGAGCGCAGTGTGTGCATGCTACCTGCTGGTTTAGAGCCGCGCACGCATGCTCTGACCCCAGGCAGGATTCGCATACTGCTTTTATCTCTGCTGGTCATAACTCATTATGAACCCAGAGCCATGGCTTCGCCCTCTAAGGCTATCGCTATTGGGTAATCCCCCTGCGTCCCCGCGCAGCAATGAAAACTTGTAGTCCACGCCCACCCGCAAGGTGGGCCCCACCCTCGGGCTTCCTTCCGGTATAAATAGGAAGGAGGTCCGACAATCTGCTCCCTCTTTTCTTTAGCAAACCAGCACAGTTATTGAAGCACATCAATTGAGAATCATTATGAGCAGTTTAAATCTCTCAAGTCATATTACAGGATAAAGGAAATACAGTTTAAACTGCCGTATGCAGAGAAGACGCCGACGTGTCACACTTATCATTCATATTACATCATCAATCAGATCATCGATCATATAATATCATAATATATCATATATTTCCTTATCTGAGTCAGCTTTTCCAGCCGTATCTGGCCGTGCAACACTTACAGTGTCACATACTGTATGCAGAAGTATTATTTTAAGCAACACATTATGTTGACGAAACACTCATGTCAAATGTAATTAAAGTCAGATCCACTCGTGTCTTAAGCAGTATCATAAAACTATACGCTTTCAAACACTCGGTAGGCCTAGTTATTTTTTAACCAGTTGTTCTGTATTCACCTTGCAGGTGCAACTATGTGGCTTGTATCCTGGATTATATGTTTAAGTCATGGATGTTTAAAGCTCATATTTGTCTAATATTAGTTTACTTTTCATTAATGTATGACACTGCACTGTCAGTACACTTGTCCCTGTTTGTGATTGGTCAAATGTAGCTAACCCCGCCCCCGTGTACGCGCTCTCAGCTGGTGAGAGAAACCCTGGCTTGATTTACCGAGTTGATAACCAGCGTCGTAGGACCGCTTAGCGAGATCTCGTTTTTAGGTTTGTTGTTGTTAGTTTGTTTGTTACTCAAACATATCCGGGGTATGTTGAACTGGCTTTGTAGTACAGGGCACAGGTGGCTAGCAGCGCTAATGTCAAAGACACAGACATTATATTTGTATTTTACCAGGATGCAGTGACACAAATATTTGGGAAGGCTTAGCATTCCCTAGCCTACTGCACCCGCCGCCCCTGACAATCGCCCCCACCGGCGGCTTAACAACCTATTAATGTGTCATACCCACTTAGCGGGAAGTCTCACAAGAAGGGTCTAAATGAGCCCTGAGCGGAAAAAAAGGCACTTAGCACAAAACTCTATAAATCGATCGATATATTTATTGGATCTGCACAAACAATCTTAGCTAACATGCTGAGATTCCGCAGATTATAGAAATATAAGTATCATCACTGAGCGATCAGAACTCGTGACAGGGGAAGCAAATACAGACAACACACGAGTAGCTTTAGGTAGCAAAACACGGAGATATGCTCACTTTAGCTGTTTTTCTGATCAAAAGTTGTGTTCAATGGCATTACAACGAGAAAAACGCGGCTGAAGGTTAATCCATAGGTTAATCCAATGTGTCTGTCACTTTGAAACAATTATTGATAATCCATAATGCCATTTTTATGTAAAAATCGGAGAATTCATATTAGCTGCTAATGGTAGCCACCAGAGGTTATAGCGCAGCTTCCGGTTTTTGCTATGCGTCACTCTCACTCCTTATTTGGTACGTGTGTGTATGTGGATCTTCCCCTCGATTCCATTGGCTCTAGTGGTTAAAAAGAGATGTCAATCATCAAAATCGACCAAGAGGGGCCAGAGATCGGTCAAATCCACCCAAATGACCCCAGAAGTGTTTTTTTTTTGCTAAACCTCTCTAAAAAGGTCAAATGTCACTTGTTTTACATCAATCTTGATACAGGGTACTTATTATATGTTATTGTTTGGATTCCTAAAGCTTTTAGTCTACTATCCCATCATTCAAGGGTGGTTTTCACGTTTTTCAAGTTAAAAAAACCACTATAATTTACAGTTTTTTTACTATGTTCAATCTGAATTTTCTTTAAAATAAAAACATCTATATTGATTCTGACTTCTCTACATCCAACTCACAGGTTTATCATTACTTTGAGAAAACAAATGATTAATTTAACCCTTTTGGAAGGGAAGATATGTTCATTTGTTCTGGGAATGTTAGTTTCGTGCCTGAGACCTGAAAAACAGGCTCAGTGCTTAACAGGTTAAGGCCTTAAAAAGGTCTTAAATATGATCAAAAAAATAAGAAAGCTCTAAAATATGATTTAGAAGGTCTTAAAAATGATGGGATTTGAAAGGTGTGTTGCGATCACGTCTAAATGTGTTTAGGGGGAAATGTCCGGGCTGCAAAGTAACCAGTACGGTAATAGCCTTTCAGTTCCCCCCAACAATTTGTATTGAATTAAATCAACATGGAACCAGTAATCAGCGTTACCGTAACACGCGTTACGGTAACGTCGTTATTTTTGGCAGTAACTAGTACTCTAACGCATTACTTTTTAAATTCAGTAACTCAGTTACCGTTACTACATGGTGCGTTACTCCGTTACTGCATTTTTATATAGTCAACAGCCAGGTGAACAGAGATGAGAACTGTACTTAAGTACAGTACTTGAGTAAATGTACTTAAATCAACCTGATCTCACCAGAATGCGTGACTCCACCACGACTCCTTTAACACCGCATTGCGTGGTGGTGTCACAAACTTTTTACATTTACGTGTCTGCACCACGCAAACAACCCCAATGTAAAGTGAATGAGTCTCCTTTGTCGTGGTGCACACACGCATTTCTACAACGTCCTGCAGTGAGCTTTTATTCTATACAACGTTTTTAAAATCTACGTTATAGCTTGTAGTAACTCACGGGAGGCTTCTTTAATTTTATATTTGTATTCATAATAATTTAAATTTTTCGTCAGAATGTATTATGGTGCATTAGTTACGAATTTTTGTTCTCAAAAAACAGTGCATTGTGTGTAATACAACTGTGATTTGTATTACATTAGTTTGTTTTTAAGGAAGGCCAGAGCTTCAGCTGTGTCCAATAGATTGTTCCCTTTTTTAAAAGAACATTATATTCCGATGTGATCATGTCCCCTTTATTGTATTACGGAGAGCAATGTGAGCGTCCATTCCCATTGGATAACGGAGGATTTTACCCCGGAAGTAAGTACTCTCCTTACTGTCGATTGATTTTACAGTGCTATCTGCACTACTCATCAACTAAAAACACCACATTATCCTTGTTGATTACACAACATTGATTGGTTTAAATTGTGTACAATGCTTTTGTAATTTTCCCCTTCGATTCGGAGAAACAAATATGTGTTCAGTTTAGGATGGCCGAAGACACTACACTACCCAGAATCCTCAGCTATCGTTTGGGACTACACCATGTGCTTTGATTGACAATGTTGAAGTTTACGCTGAGCGACAAACAGCATTTTGAAATGGAATGAAACCCATCGACGGCACACTATTCAAAACAGGAATCGAACGTCTCCTCCCCCCCCCTCCCCCCCTTAGGTCACAGGCTCCTCCAACAGTGCAACACAATAAAATAGATACACAGGAAAAATAGTGCAAGTCAATACAAAAAGAAAAATAGTAAAAAGTGAAATAGTGCAATAAGAGTCTATACAAGTGATTGGAATATGATATATTAGACAAATCATTTCTAAGTAGCAGCCAGATGAATGTTATGGATGTTATTTCAAAGTTCAGGTGTTTAATAGTCTTATGGCCTGTGGGATGAAACTGTCCCTGAGTCTGGTGGTTTTAGTCCGGATGTTAGATAAGATAAGATGGTACTTTATTGATCCCAATTTGAGACATTGTTTTTGTTGCAGCAGCATAAAAGACAAGGCATTTTACAAAACAAAACCACAAATAAACAAGAATAGAAAGAAAAGAAAAGAAAATAGAAAATATACGTGTTGAAATAGAAAACATACATGTAGATATTATATATGCAAATATACATATTCAAAAATATATGACAATGGAATATGGAATATCAAATATAGAACAGATTATATATGTATAAAATGTACAGCGATGTTGTATTAGAGAAACTATGGAGCAGAGAGTTCTCTTCCAGCCAGAGGTGATTTGTTGTACAGAGTTATGGCAGTGGGCAGGAATGTGTTCCTGTATCGGTCCTTGTGACAGCGGAGCTGCAGCAGTCTGTTGGAGAAGGAGCTCCGTTGACTGTCCAGCTGCAGGTGGAGAGGATGGGTGGTTATTATCCATCATGGACAACAGCCTGTTCAGTGTCCTCCTCTCCACCACAGCTTCAAAGGGGTCCAGCTTGATGCCGATGACAGACCCAGCTTTCCGGATCACTTTATTGATCCTGCTGGTGTCACCGGCTCTGATGCTGCCCCCCCAGCAGACCGCAGCAAAGAAGAGGGCACTGGCCACAACAGACTAGAAGATCTCCAGCATCTTGCTGCACACGTGGAAGGATCTCAGCTTCCTCAGAACATAGAGTCTGCTCACCCCCTTCTTGTACACAGCGTCAGTGTTGATCCTCCAGTTCAGCCCATAAGTGCACTCCCAGGTACTGTAGTCCTCCACAACAGCCACATCCTCTCCTAGAATGCGGCTGGTGTGCCAGACGGCAGCAGACAGAACAGTTTGTGGCTGGGGTGATGGGGGTCTTTTATAATCCTGAGGGCTTTGTTTAAGGTTAACCTGGTATTTTTACTCCACTACATTTATTTTAGTTACTTGACAGATTCTGATTAATGATGTGAAATATAAACAACCCTTAAAGCAGACTTTAGTTACACCTGAGTAAAATTCAGGGAAGGTGATTGTCAAGTGCCAACAATCAGGAGAGATATTTGATTGGAGGACTGGCTTATCTAAAGCCAGTTGAGTAGCACTTGAAATGTTTTGGCTCTATGAAACCTGATGTACTTTATGATTCTGTTTTCTTCAAGCTTGTATTTTGTTGGTCGAACGCACTTATTGTAAGTCGCTTTGGATAAAAGCGTCAGCTAAATGCAATGTAATGTAATGTAATGATTGTTGGTGCTTGAGAAGCCTAAATATGTATCTGCAGATCCCTATAAAGTATATACATTACTCGTTATTCTCTACAAATAGTTAATTAAAAACTGTATATAATTGCTATTTTGGACATCCCTTTTCAAGATTTCAATATTACTCTAAACGTGTAATAACGTGCTTTAACCAGTAGGTAGTTTGGGTTAAAAAGCTGTCAAGTTTACAGTGTTAACAAAATAAAATATACTGCTGTTTCTGGTTTAGTTTACGACGGATATATTTAGTTATTGTTTTGATATTTGTAACACAAAAGCGATGGAAAAACCCCACAGCAACACAGAAAAGATGGTCTTAACATGAGTAGTTAATAAAAAACAATAATATCAAAACAAATTATTACTACTAACTTTATTGTGAAATTAAAACAGAACGGTAAAAGAATAGTTTCCGGTCTATTCTGAGCCAGATCTCTGCAGATAAATACAAATACAGAACTACGACAGATGTGTAATATTTAATGCAGCCAAACCATTTATTACAATGCATTCATGTGATGACTTTCAAAGAGTAAAGCAAGCACTGCTGAATAAAGTATGATTTATCTTTTACAAAACGTTTTTTTTCATATGGAATGCAGTCAACCAATCACAGAGCTTGAGGCAACGCAGACAATAGCTGAGGATTCTGGGTAGTGTAGTGTCTTCGGCCATCCTAAACTGAACAAATATTTGTTTCTCCGAATCGAAGGGGAAAATTACAAAAGCATTGCACACAATTTAAACCGATCAATGTTGTGTAATAAACAAGGATAATCTGGTGTTTTTGAGTTGATGAGTCGTGCAGATAGCACTGTAAAATCAATCGACAGTAAAGAGTATACTTACTTCCGGGTGTAAAATCCTGCGTTATCCAATGGGAATGGACGCTCACATTGCTCTCCGTAATACAGTAAAGGGGACATGATCAAATTGGAATATAATGTTCTTTAAAAAACGTTAACTAAAGGGAACAATCTATTGGACACAGCTGAAGCTCTGGCCTTCCTTAAAACTAATTTAATAAAAATCACAGTTGTATTACACACAATGCACTGTTTTTTGAGAACAAAAATTCGTAACTAATGCACCATAATACATTCTGACGAAAAATTTAAAATATTATGAATACAAATAAAATAAAACAAGCCTCCCGTGAGTTACTACAAGCTATAAAGTAGATTTAAAAAAAAAGTTTTATAGAATAAAAGCTCACTGCAGGACGTTGTAGAAATGCATGTGTGCACCACGACAAAAGAGCCTCATTCACTTTACATTGGGGTTGTTTGCGTGGTGCAGACACGTAAATGTAACAAAGTTCGTGACTCCACCACGCAATGCGGTGTTAAGACGGGCTGTGGGCGTGTTTGTGTTGTTTACTAACAAGACTATCATGGCGGCGGTGGAGCTCAAGTCTAGTTTCTCCACCTGGAGATATTCTCACTATTTCACTTTTGTCGAGCACAAAGCACAAACGTTTTAGTTAAATGTAAGTTGTGTCCTGGCGGGTCAAAGAGCCTATCTACGGCCCAAACCAGTCATTCAAATCTCTTAAGACATCTGCAAAAACAACATGCTGGGACGAAGCTAGTAGCTAAGACCACAGAGACTCAGCCGACCCCACTCCACCTGCACCTGCACCTAAGCAACAGCGGCTGGATTTTAACCAAGGGACTGCTAACCAGGGAAAAGTCGATGAAGCCATTGCACGGTATGTTGTAGAACACAGGCTATTGCTACAGTGGAGTCACCCGCTTTCAGGGAGCTAGTTAGCATGATACCATGTCCGGGCGGCACACGGCATATGGGACGGAAAACTTTTCCAACTACCTGGAGAAAGAATATACAAAAATGTAAAGCCAGCTAATATCGATGCTATCCAGATTGCATATAATGCATGTCAAGTTGATCAACAGATTGTATTATTCTCCAATGCAATAACAGTACTGAAATTAAGGCTATAAGGGCATTAATATAATGGGAGCCCTTTTTTTAAGTAACTAAAACGTTACTTTTCACAGTAACGCATTACTTTTTGGTGTAAGTAATCAGTAAAATAACTGAGTTACTTTTGAAAGGAAGTAACTAGTAATGGTAACTAGTTACTGGTTTTCAGTAACTAGCACAACACTGGTAATCACTAACTTTGTTTCCCCCAGCCCCTTATCGGAGAACACCCAGCTAGTAACCTAGCAACCAAGCTAGCTGCAGTCAGAAACTAAGGTATCTTCGAATCTATTTACAAACAAATATGGGGAAGTGTAAGTTCAACCATATTTGCTTGGAAAAGATCACATTTAGTACTTGGTTGAAACCAGTTGAGGGGAACGTGTTAGAAGCCCGCTGCACCTTTTGCTAATGTAGCGTTAGCTAGTGCAGCAGCGGCTAGATCCCCTCCTGGGTTTTAGGCGGCGGAAGTGACAAAATCTGCCACCCAGGACAAGAGACGAGCATATTAAATGTATTATTTTCGGTTGTGTATTTGTGTTTTCAGATATAACATTTAAGTTATAATAACAATCATAATTTGTGGATTAATTTCATTATGGTATTTGAGTTTGTTTCAGATTAACTTTTGAATTTGATGTTGCAATTTAATTTCTCCAAGAGAGACACAAATCACTAAAAGATCTGGTGGATATCTGACCAGTATTTATATATATCCTAAATGTTCTTAGGGTTTTATCCACAGATGCAACACAAATAAGAACTGTAAGTATTATTTAATAATCAAACCATTATTATTGAAATGTAAGTATATTTCACACATTTTAATGTTGTTATAGAGTATGATCTCATTATTTGTTAATGAACCCCATATTTGTGACAAGACGTGCATGAGCGGAACTCTCCTCTATTTAAGGTAAACGTTAAACTTTTAATACAAAAGTTGCCATCTACGATTACGTCACTTCCGCCGCCTAAAACCCAGTAGGTATACGATCTAGCAATACACACACACACACAGAGAGACACACACACACTTTTCGTCTAACACGCTAACACAATTCTGTGTACTGTTATGTCAACCCAGTCTCACGGCATTTCGTGTTATAGTCATGACATTTAATCTATTGATTCGTGTTCACCAACACGATTTTCCCCTTTTTTCGTGTCACACAGAACAATTTTAAAAGCAATGTATTTCTATTGGTAGTATGTTTCGTGCCTGCAGCACGTCTTTTTGTCCGTTCGGGTCTTGGAAGACCGGAAGCTGTGGGGTTCATAAAAACATGTTCTTACTCAATATCAAGCCTCGATTATTGTTTTGATTTTAAATCGTATAATGTCAGACTTTTTTTGTCGTCTGTGAAGAAAATAAATGGGGCTCAGAGCCTCAAAATACTGAAATCTGTATTTAAAAAAAAAAAAATGTCCTTCTAATTTGTTATTCTTTTAAAAATAACACACTGTTATTTACTCACCAATGACACACAATTATCGTTGTTTTTATTTATTTGTTTGATTCCATAATCTCGGGCTGTTTTGGCGTCCGTCAGGAACTGAATTTCAAATTAAAAATAACCGGAAACAGACGTAGGCCTATAAGGGACATTTCGAGCATCATTAGGATACACAGCCACCGAACTGATTACCCAAGATCCTCAGCTATGGTTTAAGCTCGCTGATTGAATGTTTTAGCCGCAATGCACGTAGGGATATGGTGTTAATGCGATATGAAACAGGCACGAAACATACTGTACTACCAATAGACATACATTGCTTTTAAAATCGTTCTGTGTGACACGGGGAACATCGTGTTGGTGACCACTAGTGCTGGGGGGAAACGATTATTTCGAAAACGATTATTTCGAAAACGATTAATCGACTAATCTAACGATTATTTTTCTGTTGTTCAATTCATAAAAAACGTAATGTAAAAAAAAAATTGTTCACGATACTGTGTCTCAGGCAGAGATGTTCACAAGTCTTTTTTTGCAAGTCCAAGTCAAGTCTCAAGTCTTTGGTCACGAGTCCAAGTCAAGTCTCAAGTCTTTGTGGGGTGAGACTTGATCAAGTCTCAAGTCTTTGGTCACGAGTCCAAGTCAAGTCTCAAGTCTCTAAAAAAATAAAAGTCTCATGTCTCTTCTGGTTGTAATAAGCCTTCTATTGTCTGCTGCTATCCAGTCTGTTAAGAATACTGCACAGCTATATCTAAGAAATGCAAAGCATTTACCGTGTTATTATCACTCCTATATCTATTAGCATACAGTATCAGTACTGATTAGTTGTTTGTTATATGATCACTTTAAACAGGCTATTGCAATGCAATATGAGGAAAAACATCACACTTTAGCTAAACGCAAACAACTTATAAGCAAAACACTTCAGAATCAGAAATACGTCAAATACCTCTTTGTATCAACCGTATTGTTTAATTACACTGGGTCTCTAATGACATCTTTTAAGTCTACTATTAATAAACATATTCCTCTATCCTCTCACTCAAAGCCAGTGTCATGGTAACCTGATAAACCTGTAACATTAACGTACGTGGTCAACAATAAACCTGTAACCTGCCTATAAACCCACAGATGTATTTATGTATGTAACTATGTATTTTTCTACGTTTAACGTTAGCCAGTAGATGGTGGCAGCGGGTAATGATTAACGTTACCGACCTTTTTTATGTCATGTCAAGAGTTGGATGTCAACGCCACTCAACGCAAACAAGTGTGACAAGCAAACATTCACTAATCTTTTCAAATATTCCGTTACAAAGCTAGTAGCAAGCTAAGTTAACATTACATAGCTGATGCTGAGCTAAACATGTTTGCTAACCGTCCATATGCGTTAATGTGACTGACCTCTCCGGGTGACTTTTCAAGTGCCTGATGAAATTCGACGTCGTTGCGCCAGCATCCTTGATTTTGATATTGCAGACTTTGCAGTGTGCGCTCCTTTTGTTGGTGCCGCCTGCGTTTTGTTCGAAGTTATTGTAGTTGAACCTAATTACAAGCGGTACAGCTGCAGGTGTGCCGCCGGTCGCCATGGTGACTACGAGGTAGTAACAGAGGAGCGCACGTCTGCGTAATGAGCCCGGCTAAAATAACTGGATGGCCTACCTGCCTGTCAGCCTTCCATCTGGGCACAAACTTATCTCGTGCCCTCATTGGTCATGTGCGCGTTTGTGTGTGTTGGAGGAGGCGGGCTCTATAAGGATGTAGCAGCCTCTAGGACAGGGGTCTTCAACTAAAATTCAACGAGGTCCAGTTAGAGAAAATGTCCCCATGCAAAGGTCCGGAACATCAAAATGTCTAAGTTGCTTCATGAATTAGTGTGATATATATTGAAGTGACCTGTAGCTTTATCAACGTCTGCATGTAATCAACAACTGACTGCCAATCAAATAAAGAAAGTACAATTCAAAAACAACTATGTATTGTCAATTAACATTACTTAAATACTGTGGATATGTGTAATGTTTAAATATTGAAGTTAAATGCATCAATGTGCTGCACTTTGAGAGCAACATTAAGAGATCTATGGATACATCTCTCAACACCCAGATGAAACAGAACTGTAGCATATTTTTCTTTTTGGATATTTTACAAATCACTCCCCTTTTAAACTCTATTCTTGTTATTTTTAACAACTTTTTTGTTGCTGTCATATAGTATTTTATACCTGTTTTTCATTTAGTCTCATTAATAACTATAATGATCATATCAAGATGTGCCTTAACCTCACTGAGCTGAGGTTATTTTAGCCTCTCAGGAGAGAGCTCTCTTCCACCTGGTTGTAGAAAAGCTCTTTAAATTCGTTAGCATAGCTAGCTAACCATGCTAATAACAACAGATCGCCACTGTGCTTACAACTAAATACACAGCCACGCAAACACTGCGGCATGTGTACGGCTCCTTATGGGTATTGCAATATTTTAAGGGCTGGAGCCGCGTTCCGGTGCTCTCTGTCAGCACTCCTTTCAGACGAGACATAACCACGTGAAGACACGTTACGCTCGTGTTGTGTTCATGAACCTGTCCTTGGCCAGGAAAAACAGGTAGCCTACTCGCTTGTTTAATTATTTTTGCGGTCTAGATTTCTTCTTCTTTTTTGAAGTGAGAAGTTGTCCGTCTGTCGGACTGACTCCCTCCCCCCCACCCCCAAAACGAAAACTCTTCGGTTCTCCACGAATTACACAAGTCACTCAAATCAGCGTTAAAAAAGTGGGAGGCGCCGAAAAATCCCCTATCGGGTCCGTATAGGTCGGCGTCTGGGTCCGGATCCGGACCGCGGTCCGCCTGTTGCCGACCCCTGCTCTAGGAGATTATCTCCGGTTGTGTATTTTCAAATTCTAGCGATCTCGAGCCGGTTTCTCTCAAATGTACCTACCCCACCTTTAATACGCCAACAATAGAACACACAATGATTGTTCACGAGTCCCAACACACGAGTCCAAGTCGAGTCTGAAGTCTTTTGGTCAAGAGTCCAAGTCAAGTCTGAAGTCTCTGTGTGTGCGACTTAAGTGCGACTCGAGTCCGAGTCGCAGACTCGAGTCCCCATCTCTGGTCTCAGGGGATCTTAATATTTACCAAACTATTAATGTGTTATACCAGATTAACGGAAATAATCTCAGCTAACTGACGATACAAACCATGTTTACCAAAACAAAACACAAGTCTCATAAGAAGCATCTGAATGACCCATGAGCGAAAAATGCTAACGGACATTGGCACAGAACTCAAGATAAAAGTACTCATTACTCATCGTAGCTGCACATACAAGATATCCAATTAAAGCTGAAACTCCACAGACATTGACGCGTCGCTACAGCACTAGTGAACACGAATCAATAGATTACATGTCGTGACTATACAACGAAATGCTGTGAGACTGGGTTGGTTATGTTCTTATGTTCAGTCATCGTTCTTATGTTGAACATGAGTACATTTCATGTACGTATTTCTTCTTTCATAGCAATTTTCCTTCATACTTTCTTGCCGTGAAATAGGTCTTACAGTATATTCAAAGTGGTCTTAAAAACTCTTAAATTTGAGTTGGTGAAACCTGCAGGAACCCTGTGCTGGATGCTCCAATCAGCCCGGACGGGCTGTTCGGACCCCAGATCCACGCCATGGTGGTGTCCATGAAGACTGCTGCAGAGCAGGCACACGACATCCGGCATGTCAGCTGGCTCCAGCCTACTGCAGCAGTGTCCGCAGCGAAGAGAAAGAGAGCAGCACCCGCAGCAACGGCGTCAGGGTCATCCTTCGGCAGCGCGGGGGCTCCGTCCCAAGTCTCCGCTCCTCCGCCACCCCAGAGACAGGGTCTCCCGGCGGCGAGTCAGAGGGTATTGAGGCACCCCCGCTCCTAGTCTGCTGGTCTGCTCCGTGGGAGCCTCCTCCTCCTCCTCCTCCTCCTCCTCCTCCTAAGAAGAAGAAGAAGAAGAAGAAGAAGAAGAAGAAGAAGAAGAAGAAGAAGAAGAAGAAGAAGAGTCTGTCTGTGTCATCAGTAACAACTGTTTCTCACATACCCCCCACCCTGTGTAAGCCAGCTGCCTCTGACCTGTCGGTTAGTGGCCAGCAGGGCTCGCTGCAGAAGCCTGCTGTTTTTAACTTATCGGTTAATAAACTGCAGAGCTCGCTGTTTAAGCCGGCTGCCTCTGACCTATCAGTTATTAGGCAGCAGGGCTTGCGGCATTCCTCTGTGCTAGATATGCCTTCCACACACGGTCATAATAAGCCCACGAGTGCCGTTATAACGCCTGTGGACATCCCCTGAGCGTGTACACGCCTCATGGTGATATTTGTGTGTGTATACAAACATTTATTTCTTGGATTATAATTGTAAATAATGTTCTATTCACAAACAACAACACAGAGCTCAATTTCAATGTAATGAAGTCCAAAACATCATATCCCAAATGTTTTTCTTATATTAGAAGTTTCACTTTATTTCCTGATCTATTAACACAAACAGTATTCAACATTAAAACCTGTAGTTTAAATTGAATTTGCCTGGCAGACTGATTCCCATTTTCCTCAGAAATGTTCCTGCATTTAGTTTATGTTATCATTACCTTAATTCTGACTAGGTTTCCAGTCCCTCCAGTCCAAATGAGTTTCATATTATTTTCTTATCAATGGCATTTTTCTTTCCACTCTTCCGTGAAGCTCAGCTGTGTGGAGTGTACGGCTGAAAGCGTTCCTGTGGACAGAGACTCTGATCTCGCAGTCCTTCAGGGTCATCTCTGGTCTCTGATGAAATGCCCTCCTGCACAGTTGTGGTGGCATATTCTTTCAATTGGAATGGTTCTGCTTTGTGATGGGTAAGATGGGGGATGCTGAACACAGTTATAATGCACAGTCACATGTTCAGCTGCCTGCGTTGAGATGCCTTCTCGTTCCTTGCCTTCTCTGAGCAGAAATACTTTTCTTGTTCCCAGCTGTCATGATCATTATAAGTGAGCAATGTGAAATGGCTTTCGCTCTCTGGCATTCCGGTACGTTTTGAAGAACCACCTGTCTGTATGCCTGCCAATCTCCTGCTCACCTTTGCATCCTGGGAAGCATGTTGTAGTGACTGGATCGATGGCTCTGTACCAGGGTCGGCTCTCGAACAAATCGAATGGGGGGGCAATCATTTACCAAGGGGGGGCACACACTGCCGTCAACAACCAACACACAAACACCAACGCAACTTCAATTTCCAAAAACATGCTGTCAAGTCTATTGTCTTTCACACACATTGCAGGGTGTAGTGCTATTGTATAGCGCACCTATGACTTGTGCAGACATGCACGGTTGTGGCACGACCACCAAAACAGAAACATATGGACATAGGCCACCATATAAAAAGTGTGCAAATGTATTTAGTATCCTATCCATGTGAACATGTTTTAGGTGGGGGTGGACCTAACCTCCTCTAGGAGGGTCTGGGGGCATGCTCCCCCGGGAAGATTATTTTTAAAATATTGAAGTTAAATGCGTCAATCTGGTGCACTTTGACAGCAAAATGAAGAGATCTATGGATAGCCTACATCTCTCAGCATCCATATGAAACAGAACTGTAGGCCTACACAGACTTTGTCTTTATGGATATTTTACTAATCACTCTCCTTTTAAACTGTATTCTTGTGTTACTGTCTTATAGTATTTCATACCCGTTTTTCATTTATTCTCTTATATTATATTATACTCACACAATGCGATCGTGCCACACACACACAGAGCCGAGCTTAAATGAAACACAGAGACCCAGAAGTAGGCTACTTGTACTGTACTGTATATCGTATTATTTTACAGCAGTGAGCACACCTCAGGCTGTGTTTTATATTTGTATTGTTTATTTCTGATGTATTTCACACAAAAAACCTTTTTCACGTATATGATTAAAAAAACAAAAAACGGCAAAGTGGCAAGGCTTGCCCACCCTGCGTTGGGGGGGCACAGTGACTCATTTGGGGGGGGCATGGCCCGCGAATGACCCCCCATGACGCCGACCCTGCTCTGTACAACAGGATGGAGATGAGTGGAAAATAAACCAGGCCTCTATCGATCAGTCGTGCTCAACAACAGGGACGTGCACAGGTACGGGCTAATGTTGCCCGTGCAACGGCCCGTTTGGCCTTTTTGGCTGACTTGCCCCTCTGGAGAGAGCGAGAGTTTATTTTTATTTTTTCTGTTGTGACCGAATCAACATGATAAACCCACAATTAGTATTGTCGCGTCTCGCTGCGGGAAACACACTTTGTCAGCGCTGTCATCTGCTGGTGCGTTAAGCCCACCTCAGTGTCGGATTTTGGAAACTTGATTTTGAGTTGTCTCATGGCAGTTAGGGTATAAGGGACAAACCTGGGGACTTTACTTCCTCTTGATACCGTCGGTTATTTATAAAAAAACACCTAAATATAGCCTACTTGTTATTGTGCTTCTGTCTTTCTGTGTTTTTCATCTGTAAACTCCCTGAACGGGGCCGCTCGCTCTCTTTTCTTGATCGCCCTCTCGCGGGTGAACAGTTCAATGTCCCGCTTCATTGTAGGATTTCTGCCATGTCTATACCACTTTAGTTTGACCATCTCTGTTATTAAGTTATGGAATACTAAATAAATAAGTCATTGGATACCTTATCGTTACTGCGCTCATAAAGAATGATAAGAATAATGCGTATTGAACTGGTTTCATTAATTAGTGAGTTTATTTAAGTTAGAGGCCCTATTTTATCAGTAGGCTATGTCTGGACTGCACAGCAGTTACAATGGTCTGGTCAAAATACATTAAAACGGAATTGTCCCCATGTTGTCTTTAATAGTTACTAACATTAGATATGTTAATGAGATATGGACCGCAAAACTATAGGTTACTAACGTAACCCCAGTGTTCAGGGTAACATGAAGTGAGATGTCTCACTATGGGATGCGCCTCAACGCGTATGCATCAGAAGCATCAATCTCATTACGCCAATCCTGATTGGCTGGTGATCTTGACGACTACGTCAGGGAATCCACCCACCCTTTAAGTAGCTTGCGCTACGTCGCAGCGTCATTCAAAATAAGCACCTCTTCTCGCTTCGCCTCAGCAAGAAGAGCCGTCTGGTGAGACATCTCACTTCATGTTACATGTTACTCTGAAGCCTGGGGTTACGTTAGTAACCTATAGTTCTCATTCATAACACTCTGTTCGATGTCTCACTATGGGATATTGAGACTCCCGTATTGCTTATCTCGAAAATCACCAAAACAAAACAGTACTTAATAGGTAGAACCCTGTCCCAACACGGGGCCCAGCACTGCACGGGCCACACTTGGAGCAGAGACATCTAGTCTGTAAAAGCGGACAAAAGTGAGCGGCGAGGGCCTGCTCGCTGCTGCACAATGTCCAGGATGGAAACACCCTTGAACAAAGCCCAGGACGTAGCCAGGCCACGAGTAGAATGAGTACGCAGGCCCGTTGGTGCCTGCAAACCCTGACTCGTATAAGCCAGAGCAATCGCTTCCACAATCCAGTGGGAGAGTCGTTGCCTGGTAACGGGCTTGCCCTTATGAGGGTTAGCCCAGGATACAAAGAGTTGGTCATTGCATCAAAACTCTTTAGACCTGTCCATATAGGTGCGCAAGGCACGAACTGGGCACAGCAAATTCGGCCGCTGTTCTTCAGAGGAACATAGCGGTGAACGAAATGCCTCAAGGTCAATGGGGGTGCATGAGCCAACCACCTTGGGCACAAAAGCAGGGTTGGGCTTCAGCAACACTCTTGTTTGCGCCGGGGCAAACTGAGTGCATGAAGGATGTACAGAGAGCACGTGAATGTCACTGACTTGCTTGGCAGATGCCAGAGCCAGCAACAACACTGTCTTTAGTGACAGGTGGATGACGCTGCGACGTAGCGCAAGCTACTTAAAGGGTGGGTGGATTCCCTGACGTAGTCGTCAAGATCACCAGCCAATCAGGATTGGCGTAATGAGATGGATGCTTCTGATGCATACGCGTTGAGGCGCATCCCATAGTGAGACATCGAACGGAGTGTTATGAATGAGAACAAATAATTTCCCTGGTTTTCCTTTTTAAAATCAAGTTACCGAATGCAAGTAGTCGCCTTAGCTTATTTTGTTATGAGATGTGAATTAATGTTCAATTTAGTTGATATAATAATAGTTTGGTTTCTTTTACATTAAAAACAAGTTACAATTTTCGAAAGGTTTTATGTTTTTTTCGAGGCGAGGCCCTTTTTCCAGTTTATGTTACGACTGGAGCACACAAAAACTGATAGGACCCAAATGCACGACTCCAGACAAAAGATGATTAAAAAAAAGGTTTTACGGTGGTGATAAAACAAGGTAATCCATTCACAAGGTTCAAAACGATCTGGCACTTGGCACAGGGAACACACATAATATATACAAAAGCAAGGGACTCCACAGGTGCAAACAATAAGGGCGGGGCAGGTAATCAGGTCAGTGGACAAACAGGCAAGGTAGGAGTCGAACTACCTGAAATGAGAAGGGAAATGGCAGACACGGACTTGACAATATAGACTCACAGAGAAATAATACTAACAGATCTGACAAGACACAACAGTTTAGAGCAATAGCCCCTCCAAATGTCTGTGCACGTCCCTGCTCAACAAACAGTTGCATCGGCAGTACTGGCCCATTGCATGCTGGGATATTCTATGAAATTGGGCCTGAGACAAGACAGGCAGAGAGAATGGAGGGAGGGAGGAGAGGGGTAATGTGGCATGGAAAATAGTCTGTTAGGAAGCAATATTAGCCCCCCTTGAGCCACAGCTACATTCATAAATAAACTCTCTCTGTGTATCTCCTACATACTCGTTACACAGCAATAAGGGAGAATGTGGCAAGCGTGAAGCTTCAATAATGTTATGAATTACCTTGATGTCAGGATAGACTTGTCTTCAGTCTGCCTACGGATCCTAATAACCTCCTGCAATTATCCACCTTTAAAATTCATAAAAGATGACTGCATGGGCACAGATAATATCTCAGCTCGGAGTCTGTCTTTTTATTTTCTTCCTCCCAACTCCCATCCCCTCAGAAAGCCTTTTGCCTCCTGTCAGGTCATAATTGAAAATAAGAATTTGTTCTTAATTGATTTTCCTGGCTAAATAAAGGTTCTACTACTACTACTACTACTACTACTACTACTACTACTACTACTACTACTACTACTACTACTTCTGGTTTTCAAATGGCAACGACCAAAACCAAAGATTGCCCCAGTCAAAACGCCAAACCCAAGGCTTTAAAATAGAATCCAACAATCCATCTCCTTCTCATATACAGTCAATGACTAAAGTAAAGCATCTTCCCTCACTTCATGTATTGCTCATCTAATAATTATTGTGGCAACGTCAGTGCTTTGTCACTTAAAATAAAATACTGTTTAAGTGCTCTGTATTCGATGACTAATGCAGGGGAGGCTTAGTTAGGCATTGCAAGTGATACATTTGAAATATATATATGTTTGATAAAATAATAGTATTTTTTGTTCAGAATGGTATGCTGCAGTGTTAAATAAATATGTTATGGAGAAGGAAGCACTCAACATGAAGAATGGGTTAAGGATATGGAATGTAGACACATTGAGACGGGACTGAGATGTGTGCTGGAGAATCTGGATGGTAACAGACAGAGTGCTGAGAGGGGAGACAGTGGAAAGCAGATGGAATTGAAGAGCTGGAGAACAGTGAGAGGCCACACTTCATCCCGTCTGTGTCCGTCTCATAATGGCTCAGAAGGGTTTTCTACTTCTCTCACGCTCTGCTGTGATGGTGTTTTCAGTGGGAGTGAGAGACCAGAGCTACAGACCGTTTACTGCTGGAGCTTCTCTGAGTTTCATAAGCATTACTAGCTTCAGTACACACAGTGAATAGTACTTACAGAATGGTAAGACATATTGTGGTTTACTACAGGCAGTCAATGTAATATGCTTACAATTCTTAAAATTCCACTCATTGGAATAATTTCACTTTACATTTGGTTCAGCAGTTGTTCCCTATGAAACTGAAAACTGATTCATGTCTGTAAGTGTATCTTTGCCTTCTATCGTCAGATACTTACAAGACCCTTTTAGGTCTTTAACTCATGTAAAGGGGATTGCAAAATACATTCCTGGGCCACTTTAATCATATTTTCCATCTTTTGAAAGTAAAATCTAACTACCCAGGGGGCAAAACCCAATTTTTTAGGAAATCAGACATGGAATGTTGTAAAAGGTTGTCCATCAGAAATGATATCTAGGACCTTCAAGGATCACAACCTGGGTGGACAACCCGGTCAACTAGCTACTGGAAAGCTACAGTGAGCGTCCAAACAATGCAACCCCTATATGAAAAAAAGTCACAAATTCTGTCTGGATCAGATGCCATCATTCTCTTTCTGATTGAATATCTCTGTGACAGTTCATGGTAAAGACTAACTGAGCCAACCTATTGAAAGAGCAGAAAATAAGCTTTCAGGTGATGCCTTGGTTAAGCCTGTTCTCAATAAGGTCACTAGATGGCGCTGTGCCTTTTTTGTCTCTCCAAAGCAAAATCCATTTCAAGCAATGCACTCTGGATTGTTTGCTGTGTTCAAAATGGGTAAATATACTTAAACGATTATTTATATATAACATATTGAAGGGTTTACATTAATATACATAAGGTTTTCTGCCGATGCTAAGTTGAATTGATTCAATGTTTACAGATTTTTCAGTTTACAGTCTGGAAAGCTAAAGGCAGCGTAATTCAAAATGGCCGCCACTTTCTTTGCAAAACCCTTTAATTGAAGGTTTTCTATGTTATAGGACAAGGCAAACTGAGTTAAATGTATCTGGAAGTTGATAGGGACAAAGCCCTTACAGGTCTTTGCAGCGTGAGCAGCTGCACGTCATCATGCTCTAGTTGCTTCCATAGGTATTGTTCCTGTCACAGACTTCCACAGTGCTCTATTCTCATTCTGGGTGTCATGGTTAGCATTCCATTCACCAAATGGTTTTCAGGCCGGGATAACAAATTCACAATCTCTGTTTAACAGTCTGGATGCAGCGTGTTAAAACTTGTCTGATTGTTCATCGATCCTACAAAACAAATCTATTCTCAGCATAAACACTTTCATTAGCAATCTTTAAGAGAGAGGATCCTGCTGCTGAGTTGGTGGTTTTGGAATCCCATCACCAAAACATCACGTTTTAATACCTTGTCAAATCACGTGAAATCGTAGGATTCTCCCAAGTTTGAAATATTTGTTTTGAGTCACTTTGTAGTTGAACTAGAATATCTGAGTTTCTGTAGTCTAACTAACAAAGTGTGACAAATGTGACAAAATAGTTTGAACTAAATGACATCAGAACATATTTCAAATTAAAATAACATAGATGTCCTAAATGTATTAAATGTAGGGTAGGTAAGAATGGAGAAACCAGCTCGAGTGCGCTAGAATTTGAAAGTACACAACCGAAAAAAATCTTCCTTCAGACTTCCTTACAGAGCCCCTCCTCCAACACACACGAACGTGCACATGACCAATGGGCACGAGATAAGTTTGTGCACGAGATGGAAGGCTGACTATGGGCATAGATATGTCTCATAATTATTTGTGTGAACATACAAATTATTTGTGTGTAAATATGTGATTTGTAAATGTAAAACACCACAAATGCATTTGAAAGATTTGCAAACTCACAAATAAATGTGCAAGTGTAAAACGGATCTGCAAATACGCAAAATATTTTCAAAAATAAAAAAAAGATCTGTGAATATCTCTTTAACATTGACAACTTTCGATAAGGCATTTGTGAATCCATTTTGTATTTTTCGACCCAAAATGCGCTTGCGGATCTCAAATCTCTGCCCGTGGATCTCACATTTCTGCTTGTGGATCGTCTTTTTACACACACGGAATTTTGAGACATATTTTCCGCCGGTCTCGGGTAAAATCTACTCGTGTCACTCGGTTATTTTCGGAAACCACGTTATGGCCTGCTGATGACGACATTTCCGCATGATTTCAAAGTAAGAGCATGATGGTTTGTTTAATGCTCTGTTTTTTTATTATAATGAACAGCGGAACGTTAGATGCATTATTTATCACCATCATCATGTTATATAGTGATAGTTAGTTTGTGTTAGTTTATTGGTTCAATATAGCATATATCGAGCACTTTCGTTGATGTTGAAGTACAGGCTATACTGTAGGCAGGCAGGCAGGCAGGCAGGCAGGCAGGCAGGCAGGCAGGTTATTCATGCCAAATTGTGAAATGTGTGGAAACAAGTATAAACACAATAACATTAAATACAAATGAAAGCAATAGACAGGAATATACAATAGAAAGGACACGATGAATATTATAACATTTAATGTAGCCTTACTATGAAGGCTAACCTAATTATTTACTTACTTTATTACTGCACTGGTAAGGTACAATTAGGCCGATTAATAACATGTGAAGTGCTTTGTAACTTTGACCCGCTTGACTGAATACACAACAAACAATGAAGAAAGAGTTTTATCTGAGCTGCTCCCCCCGGGATCCAAAAGTGGCGTATAGCCTGTACTTCAACATCAACGAAAGTGCTCGATATATGCTATATTGAACCAATAAACTAACACAAACTAACTGTATCACTATAACATGATGATGGTGATAAAGAATGCATCTAACGTTCCGCTGTTCATTATAATAAAAAAACAGAGCATTAAACAAACCATCATGCTCCAAACCCAATTAATGTCTACTAATGGTTTTGCCATATCCCTAAACATTGTTTCCACCCACTGTAACATGGCTACTCCAAATAACTCTTTCAGGAAACCTTTTTCTTCTATAAATTAAAAATACCTACATGTTTCAAGCTCCACATATTCACACACTATAAAATAACGTCCCCATATTTTCTCCATCACTTTAAATCTCACTGTTATTTAGAACATAAGTAACTTTTGTGACTGGACATATTATATCTGCAATGTCGCCACAATCTGCTGGGGATTTTGTTCATAGAGTTTGTACGTACAAAGCTGTACTTGTGGGTTAGTAGCCTGTTTCTACTGTAATCATTTTCAATAATTGTGCTCAGGTCACCGGTCAGTTGTCCATAAACTTAACAGGGGGTGTTTCTGGTACAGACTAAAACATGGATCCAGTGTATTTGGAGATTCCCCTAATCTGTAAATCCCCATCACTTACATATCCCAATAACTTAAACCCATCTCATCATTTTATACAAGAACTGCATATATGGGGGGGGGGGGGGGGGGGTGAATCATCTTGATTGCAACCGCCTCACCTTTGGGACCGAGTATTTCTAACTCCTCCTCCTGTTGCTCAGCTGATCTTTTGGCTCTGGGGATAAGTGAACGTCTCTGAAACACAGCTGGAGTTTTGTTAGTGATGTGGGCATTATCTATGAGTGAACTAATGGATCCATGTCTTACATGATATTGTACTCCCCATCCAACCAGAAAGTTGCCAAGTGTAATGAGCACAATCAACAATGCTATTCTGACTCTTATCCCTAGGGGACCACACAATTGCTTTGGCTTTGTTCTTGACATCATCTCTATTTTCTCCATGGTTGTGTCAGTTACAGAATTTAAATAATGAGTATTATGATAACGTATACAAACATTTTACTCTTTTTCAGATGTAAAACAAAAAATAGGTTTTCACTTTAGTGTACAATCTATACAAATCTAAAGACAATTCGTCTTTTGAGCTGTTTCTATCTTTATCTTATTTCTATTTATTGTTTTGTTCCAGCTCTGCCAAATCAGTCCTAACTCCCAATAATGTTCTGGAAGTTGCCGGTGAAGGGTGACAATGTGTGAGGTGGTGTCAATTTGCTCCTTTTTCTTTACCTTTAAACCGGAGCGCGTGTGAAGTTCATTACAACTTCTCACTGTTCCGTCCACCGGGATCAGCTCACTGTCTTTTGTGAACTTTCACCCTCACCCAATCACCTGGCCGAACAGGAGTCTCTTCTGGTGTCTCGTCTGATATCTCTGTAGCTTTCCAGCCTGTGTAGAAAACACTTGGATAATATTACTCAGAGTTCTGACATATTCATCACTTCTATTCGTCTAATATCTTAAAACTGGACCACTCCCTCCTTGGAGGAGGCCCAAGCTACGGCATACCTCTTGTCATTATGAGACCTATTATTAACTACATGTTATTATTTATAAACTACAACGTCACTGAAATCAACATATCTGTATAATCATGACACTCCCTCCTTTGAGCATAACATGCTCAATCAATATTGCAATGATTACCCTATTCTGAACAGGACATGGAAAACCCATAAAGTTGCATTAAATAAATATAACTTCTCTGTGTAGCCATAAGGTGTACAAAAAATATCGTATGATGTATGGTTTTCTGATGGTATAAAAACATATTCACTAAAATCTGCCATTAGCACAAACAATGGTTTACTTGTTGCAATAATGGCTTTTGTCCTGGTATTATGCATCATTGTTGCTACGAAAAACAATACCCCTGGTGTCGCTAATGCGTCTCAATAATTCTAGGATTAGAAGATTGGTTGATACTGCTGAACTAACATATGATAAAATAATATTTCTCTAAACTAGAGGGAAAATACGAACTATTCTCACAGAGGGTGACATGCATGAGAACATGAAGGGCTGGTGTCCCTCACTCAAAATGAGATATTGCTTTACCCACTACATTATAAATCAGTAAAGTTACTCAAGAATAAATAAATAAAAACTGATTCTTGAAACTGTTGTAAAAACCCTACAACTTCTTGATCC
This sequence comes from Pseudochaenichthys georgianus, assembly GCF_902827115.2. Lineage (NCBI taxonomy): Eukaryota > Metazoa > Chordata > Actinopteri > Perciformes > Channichthyidae > Pseudochaenichthys > Pseudochaenichthys georgianus. Next base: position 121,581 of record NC_047515.1, read on the forward strand.
AAGCTCTCAATCAGTGTTATGTTATTTAATCTGCAGCGCATTGCCTTAAAACAGATACGTTAGACCGATTATAAAATGTTGTTTATGAGAAAAATGTAATCTGACTCCATAAATCACATAATTATTTGACTAAAAAACTACACTTCCACTAACAATAAATGAAGTTCCCCTTTAAACACAGCCCCGGTCTTCTGCCGGGGTCTATCTATGTACTGGCTGGAAAATGTTGTTCCAGTCACTGTTCTCTCGCTAACAGTCACTCTCTAGTTCTGCTGGGTTCTTGTTGACTTCTTCACTGGTTTGAGACAAGCGACCCTATCGGACACCTCCCTTTGTAGCCAGACTTCACCACAGCAGAATCGAGTTTCTGTTTTCAGGTCTCAACAGCTCCACGTCAGGTGTATCGCCGCCCCTTGAACTGCAGTCGGTGTAAACAGGAGGTAAGGATCCTCCGTCTTGGGCGAGTACTAGGTGTCCGTCTTCATATTTTTGGGTGGAAACCCATCGTCTTGACCTCACTAGCTGTGTGGACACAATAGTTTTCTGTGTAGGGGAACAACATCACTCGTAATCTCTTTCCTTCTCATAATTACACAAATAGTCTGCTAAATGTTCTACTATGTTTTATGCTTTATGTGTAAATGCAATATGCTACTCACTATCTTGTTTTACATTAAACCTCTCCCTCCTGTGGTGACAGATATGGCTCAATGTAGCTGGATTTCAAAATACCCTTGTGCTGAAGATGCATCACCTGGTGTTCTGGTCCTCTGAGCTTCCTCATTGTTGTGGTTGATACCAGGCTGTCAGTGGCATTTGATTCATGTTTGGCAATGCTGTTCGTCTTTGACTTCCCTGAGACCCCCTGCTTCTGTCGTAGTCATGGAAACCTCCCCCGGGGTAAATGCATGGAGGGCCGTTGTTTGGTGCATGTGGTGGGCATTTCATTTGTTGTTGTGGATAATTTCTAGCCCAATGGCCCAGCTGATCGCATATGTAGCATCCTTCAAACCGGAGAACTTTTCCTCTGCCTCTGCTTCCTCGGAAACCTCCTGGTTGTTGGTTCTGGATCTGACTCTCTGGCACTATCTGAGCTTGAACTGTTAGAGGTGTCTGCCCTGCCTTCTCTGGTGCTATGGCCATCTCTGAAAACTTCTCCTCCTTTCCCCTTGTCATGTTCCTACAAGCTTCGGTGTCTTTCTCAGCTACCTGTATCTTCAGGAGTCTCAGTTGTAGTGCTTCCATTTCTGTCTTTTGTGTTTGTCTTTCTTCTGTGATTTCTTCTAATCGTATGTTCTCTTCTATCAGGTGTTTTGATTTACTGGTTAGCACTCTTACTTCATACTCCAATTCTTTGAAATGTTTGTCCATGGAGACTCCATCCAACTGCAAGACTTCTCCTATAGAACCAACATTCGGGGAGGGAGGAGGGACTTCGGCCAGGCTTAGATACAGCTTCAGAGTTTGGATAACTGGAGCCTCTTTGGTTTTTTCTGCTATGTCTTCCCTCACTGCCAGGTCTGCTACTTGGACCACACGTATGCTGTCTGCCAATAAGCATCTGATCTGATTTTTATCCTTCCCATGATATCTGCAGTCGAGCCTGGCTCTGCGTGTGGTCTAATCTTAGCTTGTTTTGGTGACATGTTCTCTAACTCTTTTTCAGATCAAAGATTGAAGCACTAGTCATCTGACTAGTACCTTTGTATTCCTTAAAAAATATCCTATGTCATCAGAATTGTTAAATCTGGGTTTCTTTTTTTGTTTTTTCAATTTATAGATTTTTTTTTTTTTTATGATATAAGTTTTTTTGTAAAATATTAATAAAGTTAATTAAGAGGTAACAATTATGCAAATTTTAAAATCTGAAATGCTAAAATAAAATGTTTACAGTGTATGGTTTTGACTATGAAATATGAAAATTAGAAATCTGGTGAAAATCTAAATCTACTGTGTACAGTGCATACCGAAGTATATGAAATTATGTAAATGTCATAACTTGTGTTAGCCTCAATACATTTGTTTGCTTATTTGAAAGAGTATTATGTAAAGTTTCTTATCTTATAATTAGAAACCACTTGCAATTCTATCTCGGCGATGAAGCATGTGTTTATTTTAGGGCTGTCAAACGATTACAATTTTTAATCAGATTAATCACAGCTTAAAAATTAATTAATCATGATTAATCACCATTCGAACTATGTCTAAAATATGCCATTTATTTATGTATATTGTTGTGGGAATGGAAAGATAAATGAAAGAAGGCGGATATATCCATTTAACATACAGTATCTATGTTTATTATAAAATGTGTCTGCGTGTCAAAATGAAAGACAACCCTATCAATCATCAAACCGTGGGGTCTTAATTCATTACGTGTTGATTTCTATCAACGGGGGAGTACTTCAGGAAAGTCGACAGAGGGGGGCTAGTGGAGTACTTTGTGACCACAGAGTGTGAACGTTGTGATCAGCTGTTTTAGCGCAGTTCTCCAGTGAAGGGGGGGGGGAGTCTCCCTCTGCAGCCAGTTGGCGTAGTTTTAGCACAATTCCGTTGTACAGACCGACGCTAACAGCAGCCCTGTCTGTGCACACGGAGACCGACTCTGTCGTCCGGTGATTGAACCACCTTCTGGAAAAGCTTCACAAGTACGTCGGTATGCAAATGCACTTTGTGACACAAGTGACGGTACGCATTTCAGATTACGCACATAACCTGCGTACCAGTTAGTTATGTGCACCCCTGTACTACAGCAAAAGTATTCTCCGTCGGGACTTCCTGCAACAACACGACGCCGTTATCTTGATTCTGATTGGCCAGAAGACATTATCAAAGGTGTTCTATTGAGAAGTCGATCACTACGTGACAAAAGTTTTCAAAACCGTGGCTACTGAAATCAATCTTTCTAACTGCTGTCTGTGCAATTTACTCCACGTGAGTTTTTCATGGTGGGGCTAAGCCATTTCTTGGTATGGGTGTAGCCTACCCCAGCCATACCCTGGCGCTGCCACTGGTGGCACGTATGGGGCGGGCCATTCTGCACATGCGTTAAATGCGTTAAATATTTTAACGCAATTAATTCAAAAAATTAATTACCGCTGTTAACGCGATAATTTTGACAGCACTAGTTTATTTATAGGACTGTTTCCTCAATGTAATAATTCTGTACTACCAGCAGAGTGCGCTATTGTAATTTCCAGCTTAATCCACTAGGGATTACTGTTGCAAAACTAACCTCTATTTAACAAGAAAAGCTTATTTTTCTTCTTTAAAATGGAAAGAGAATTACACTAGGGAAGAACATTACACTATGGTAAAACAACACAGCACATAACCGCCAAAACACATTTGCAAACTGGAATATTTAAAAAAACCGTCAATTCACACTTGCAAGCAGGAAAACAACTTCCAAAATCAGATCCCTACAAATACCAAACTTCCCACGGTAAGATAACCTGTCTATTTTATAGTTCCAACTCTGCAAATAAATATGATTTGTCCTTCTCAAGATGGAGTAGTACTGAGTAAAAACAAACGTACTTTCAATTAGCATTTCACGAAATGGCGACTGCCGTGTGGTTCATTGTAAACATGAAGGCAAGACAAGATGGCAACTGATTTTCCAACCTTTGACCTGAAGAACAAAGGGATTTGAAAACACCTCGTGGCTCTCACAGCAGAGTTTAAAATTCAACACAAAACAACACTGCAGTTTAAAATAACATTTCTATTTAATTTACAATTATAAATGGGCCTCATACCCTTACGTCATAGCCCCCAACCCATGTACGTAATGTTTTGACTTTAAGAGCCAGTATGGTTATCTCCTCTGTTTAAACACGCTATAATGTGCTAATCAAACACAATCAGCAGAATATCGTCTATCTAACGCAGGAATGTCGCACTTCTCGTCGTAATCCACACGCAATGTCTGTTTGAAAACAGAAAAAACAACCACTGAAAGCATCAAACTTTTCAGGCCTTTTCCCAGAAAAGGACTTTTTTTAAAAGAAAGCCTCTCACTGTAATTAAAACACTCACTCAACTGTGTTCTTGTCTCAAACAGTCCCCACTGTTTAATGGCCTAACGTTAATATCGTTAAATTAAAACGTAACAAGAAACACTTTTTGAAATGATTGCCCTCATCACACAAAGGACTTTTAAAAAAGAAAAACAGCCTCACTGTCACGATTCTCAGCTCACGTTTGTAGTTTTGTCTGTGTTGGTGTTTTTCTTGTCTTTGGGTTTCCTGTTTTATTGTTAGTGTTCACCCCCGTTTCCTGCCTGTCTGCTTTCTGTCTGTTTCCCTCCCTGATTACCCAATTGTGTTCACCTGTTGTCCTTGTGTTTCCCCTCCATGTTATTCCACGGTCTGTGTTCCTTGTGCTGCTTTGGATATTTTGGATTCTGCCTTGTTTTTGCCACAGCTTTATTATTTAATAAAGCTCGCTTTTCGTTATTCTGCATTTGAGTCCTACCTGCTTCACCCATTCGTAACAGAATGAACCGACCACATTTGGACTCAGCAGATTTTAATGTGTTGGCCCCACAGGCGGAATGTCTTGGGTACTCTCTGGAGTACATTTTTTACACCTGGAAGAACGCCTCATCTAGACGGGGTAAAGAGGCTGCTTTGAAGGAGGCACGCCGGGAGGTTGCTCGCAAGCCCTGGCTCAGGAGCTTGTTGTCTGAGTGGCTACAAACCTTTACAAGTAGCCCTGAAGAATTGTCACAAGCTTATAACCCTTTCCTGGGATCCGACTACTGTCCTGTTGAAGGTCCACAGAGTCTCCAAAAAGCCTCTAGGAGACGCAGGGACAGGATTCCAGCCCGTGCTCCAACAGCCATGATCCCGGCTTCAGTTCCGGTTTCCACAGCCATGGATCCATGCACCAGTACCGGCCCGCAGAGCTATGTTTCCTTGCTCGATTACCTGGCCCACACAGCCATGGTCCAGGCCTCTGTTCCGGTTCCAGCGGCTCCAGTTCCAACCTCAGACCTTTTCTCAGGAACCCGGCTGGCGTTTGGAGGTCCACGGAGCCTCCAAAAGGTATCTGGAAGATGCAAGGCCAGGATTCCAGCCCGTACTCCATCGGCTCCGGCTCCAGTGCCGGTCCCAGCTGCCATGGTTCCGGCCCAAGTTCTGGCCCCAGCAGCCATGGTTCCGGCCCTGGTTCCGGCCTCAGCAACCATGGTTACAGCCCCAGTTCTGGCCCCAGCAGCCATGATTCCGGCCCCAGTCCTGGTCCCAGTCGACTACTCCTCTGCTGGGGGTCCTACCAATCGTATGTCTGTCCCGTTGGAGGTCCCGTCGTCTACTCTCCTGCCGGGGGTCCTGCCAGCTTCTTGTCCTGTCTCGTTGGAGGTCCCGCCGTCTACTCTCCTGCCGGGGGTCCTGCCAATCCTATGTCCTGTGCCGTTGGAGACCCCGCCGACTACTCTCCTGCCGGGGGTCCTGCCAACCCTTTGTCCCGTCCCGTTGGAGGTCCCGCCGTCTGTTCTCCTGCCGGGGGTCCTGCCAGCTCCTTGTCCCATCTCGTTGGAGGTCCCACCGACTGCTCTCCTGTCGGGGGTCCTGCCAACCCTTTGTCCTGTGCCGTTGGAGGCCCCGCCGACTGCTGTTCTGCCGGGGGTCCTGCCAGCTCCTTGTCCTGTCCCGTTGGAGGTCCCGCCGACTACTCTCCTGCCGGAGGTCCTGCCAACTACTCTTCTGCCGGGGGTCCTGCCAACCCTATGTCCTGTGCCGTTGGAGGTCCCGCCGACTGCTCTCCTGCCGGGGGTCCTGCCAATCCTATGTCCTGTTCCTCTGGGGGTCCCGCCGACAACTCTTCTGCCGGGGGTCCTGCCAACCCCTTGTCCTGTTCCGTTGGAGGCCCCACCATCACCTGTCTCACCGGGGGTCCTGCCAACTACTGGTCCTCTTCCGTGGGGGATCCTGCCGAAGCCTGTCCCACTGGCTCCGGTTCCTGTTCGGCCGACACCGGGTCCTGCCCGGCCTCCGGAGCTGTCTGGTCTTCGCCCTCGAGCCCGGCCCCCTGAGAGCCGCGGTCTTCTCCCTCGAGCCCGGCCCCCTGAGTGCCGCGGTCTTCGTCCTCGGGCCCGGCCCCCTGACTCTTCCTGCCGCTGCTTTTGCCCTCATGCACGGCCCCCTGAGTTTGCCCGCTGTGGCCTTCGCCCCTTTTTGAACTTTGCCTTGCCCCCAGGCCGTCCACCCGAGACCCCCTCCTTGGTCTCTGCCTTGCCCCCGGGCCTTCCGCCCGAGACCCCGTCCTTGGTCTCTGCCTTGCTCCCGGGCCTTCCGCCCGAGACCCCCTCCTTGGTCTCTGCCTTTCCCCCGGGCCGTCCACCCAAGACCCATCCTCCAGACCCCCTCCACCCACCCTTTCTTGGCCCTAGTTATGTGTCCTCCCTCCGGAGGACACATAACTCACCCTGCTGGACCTTTTTTTGGGACGTCTGGGATCCGTCCCTTGAGGGGGGGGTTCTGTCACGATTCTCAGGTTATGTCACGTTTGTAGTTTTGTCTGTGTTGGTGTTTTTCTTGTCTTTGGGTTTCCTGTTTTATTGTGTAAAGTGTTCACCCCCGTTTCCTGCCTGTCTGCTTTCTGTCTGTTTCCCTCCCTGATTAACCGATTGTGTTCACCTGTTGTCCTTGTGTTTCCCCTCCATGTTATTCCACGGTCTGTGTTCCTTGTGCTGCTTTGGATATTTTGGATTCTGCCTTGTTTTTGCCACAGCTTTATTATTTAATAAAGCTCGCTTTTCGTTATTCTGCATTTGAGTCCTACCTGCTTCACCCATTCGTAACACTCACACTGTCTTTAACACAAACACTCACTCCAATATTCTCAGCTTCCACTGTGATTGTGTTCTTTGTCTCAAGCAGTCCCGACTGCTAAATAGCCTCAAACCATTCACGTTAACTTAAAACGTAACAAAAAACACTTATTGGAGTGATTAGCCTTTTGCCGACATGTAATAACAGACAAACGAATAGCATGCAGGGTTAAATATAAGAAAAATAAGTAATTTGAACTCACCCTGCTTGTGACAAAGCAATGCCTCGTGTTATATGATTGTTGTTGTTATACATTTCGTTATTTTAACATTAATTGCCCAGCTATTTTCAGGAACCGGAAGCAGCAGTCCAACACACAGTCCTAAAATTGTCCTGCACAAACTATTGAAGAATTTGACTTAACAGGCTTCTTCTTACCGAATTGTTTGAGCTCTCTGTGTGTCGAACGATTGCCAGCGGTTCCGGGCAACAGCCGGCTGTATAGTCTCTCCCGGTCCAACGAAAATCACGTCAGCTGGTCCCAATTGTTATCTGTGTTGGTTATTCTCGTGTCCAGGAGAGAAGCTTGAAAAGGAGACTAAATGGAGTCTCTGAGATTGTTTCAAATTGGTACTTTAATTAATAAAAGCGTGGTAATGTTACAAACAGGATATTGTTCGACAGAAAAGCAGCTGTGTCTCAAGCGGAGAAAGAGGCCGAACCCCTCAGGTCGCGCTGTTTATATATCCTCTGCTGGCTCCTCCCTGCGGGCCGGCTCTCCACATTTCAATGTCCGTTGTTACGCATTTCAGAGGATACAGACATTGTACATTCAATATATATCTAAACACGCCTTTTCTCCTCCTTCCTCTTTCATGACTTTTCATTTAACACATTCTGAACGCTGTAATCAATACTCCAAAATATACAGGAAATACTTCACAGCAGTTTGGTTTCCGGTCGTTCCGAATGTTGTCACATGCTACCCACATCTGTAAACAATAACGTACTCAAATAAACTGTACCTTATCCAACAATAATAATATCTCGACGTCTATAGTTGTAGTGTTGAAATCAGTAGGTTTCAACATCATATCATATCGCTGCTAAATTCACCTCTATAGTAAATGGTATATTAGCCTCATGCTAACCGGAGATGAAGGATTTTCAGAATAAAAGCTTAACAACTGGTTGTGCACAAGAACTTCTGGTTTTTCAGTATAAAACAGCATTTAAACTGACGGTATGTTTAAGGTGCACTATGCTATCAAAACATTGATTTTAATTTCTAACAATGTTCACACAGCATGTCATGTATTCGTTGCTATCGGGGTTAGAGACCCCAGTGAATAAATGTGTAGGAAAATGATGTATACACTGGATTTTCAACAAAAAAAAACAGAAATATACACTACAGTGACATCTGGCGTCGTTTTTGTAAGACATTTTTACTTCCGCATAATTAAAGACCACCCGCGTGTGACGTCACATCAGGGAGAGCAGCCGGTCTAACGTATGAATAAACATGGATCACAATGCTAGTTTTGACACAGAAGAGGTTGAAAATATATATTCGTATATATATTCTTATGACGGACCACAACTTCATAATTATGAGCCTGCTAGGTGTCCAAGAGACCAGGAGCAGCCAAGGATTAGAAGAAATAACGGCCATCGGAGAGAAATGGAGCTGTGGTGTGAGGAGAACCAGTGGAGAACAGGGCAGCTGTCTTGGTGAGTGACCGGCGTTAGCTACAGTTAATGTTAGCTAACGTCAGTCACATCACTACATTGTAAAGTTAGCTATCATAGATCAAGCTATAACTAAAGTAGTATTGATAATATAGTAACGTTACTGGCAGGCATGGGCGGCGCCAGGATTTTTTTGCTGCAGTAGCTTTGCAGTTGCTATATGACAGCACGGCGTTGCTAGTTAATTTTCAAAATAAATAAACAAACAATACCAGTGGGGCAAACACAAGCCTGTTCATATAGTAGCGTTCACCGCTATTCAAGATCATAGCATCACTCGAGCCTTCAATGTCGAAAACGTTCTCTTTATTTTCTGGTATTGACGGCCACAGCCACGCCTTAGAGAACCAATCAATAGTATAACACTCATTATGACTTTTCCCCACACTCGAACACAACTCCTACCGTCTCGTACTCCCTCCACACACACCGGAAAAAACACACACACACCTGGAAGGGGCGGTCTCTCCCTAACTCCCACCAACAACATTGCCTAAATAACTTTACAAATGTACTAAAACTGTGCACATCTGATAACTGAAATAACTTGGACACGCTACAATATTATCCTTAATATTTACATTAACAACATTCCTTTGACACGTATACCATTACTTTGCAAGGTAAGCACAACCAAAATAAGTTTCTAAAAGCAGAATTTGAACACTGTTTCCGTGCTCCTACAATATTTTTGTATAATACCATTACTCACTGAGCGTACAAGTACACAATAGCGATCGTTCACTGTTTCAACTGGCATGCTGTGGCATTTAACCTCATCATCACACACACACACACACACACACACACACACACACACACACACACACACACACACACACACACACACACACACACACACACACACACACACCAGGGTTGCCAACTTTGGGTACCTGGCTGGAGTGAGATTTTGATATCATGGGTTTAATTACACATATGCGCACGAAATGACTGCTATCGTGTCAGTAGCGGGACCTTAGCATATAGGCCTATAGGATATACAATTGTATATATACAAATACACAATATTGGACACAGATTATAAAGGGCACACAGTTTCCTTCACTAATGAAAGTCAAACACTGTTTTATTGTGTGCCCGTCGCGATAAGCAATTCATTGACTTATCGGCTCCGGAGTATTTTTGTTGGGTAATCTATGGTAGGGCTAACCCATACAGTGGTGGGGCTCAAGTCAGTATTTGCAATGTAATTACATACACGCTCCCCCTTGACAGTGAAACGCCACGCGTGAGGTTTAGATTATTTCCCTGTCTCAATCCAAATGTAACTGTATGAAATAAAAAGGCACATTTGTCTTGAAGTAAATAAAAAGGGCGACCTGGAGCCCATCCTGCAACTTCCCCACAAGTGAAAGAGTTGACATGCTGAAAACCCAACCCCTGCACACATTCTGGTACTCTCTTGAGAAGAAAAAGAAATACATCTATTACTACACATTTAAAAAAATGAATGCCATTTTAGTTTTTTGTTACTTTGTTCTGGAAGCTGAACCTGCTGCTCCTCACAGAGAGAAGAGGGACGAGGCTGTGAATTACTTTACATTGTGGATAAGGGTGGATAGCCCCCATTGTTCTGTGTGTCAAAATGAAAGACAGCCTACACACCTATCAATCATCAAACCGTGGGGTCTATGTATATAGAGATGTAGGCTACTACAGAAAAAGTATTCTCCGTCGGGACTTCCTGCAACAACACCTCACCGTTATCTTGATTCTGATTGGCCAGAAGACATTATCAAAGATGTTCTATTGAGAAGACGATCACTACGTGACAACAGTTTTCAAACCCGTTTCTAGTCTTCGGTATTCTTGTTTTGGCGTGAGAATAGTTTGGGCAGCGTGAGAGCGTGATATTGAGAGTGAAAGCGTGTCACGTGAGAGTTGGCAACCCTGCGCGCACACACACACACACACACACACACACACACACACACACACACACACACACACACACACACACACACACACGCACAGCAGTGGTGAGGATCTCAGCCTGCCACTGACGTTCAACCAGAAAACATCAGCCGTTAGCTGTTAACAGTTAGCACACAGAGCTCACAGCTCCTCATATCTGTTCAGAAACTGGACACAAGTTAAACAAGTACAAACCACAGACTGTCTGTGTCCTGGCGAATACAGTCGCTGCTTTATTTATGTCTGAAGGCCGTTGTTGTGAGTGTGGACGGAGCAGGCCTATATACAACGTTAGCTTAGCCTGGTCGACCCGATCTTCATTCATAAAACAAGCATTTTAAAAGTGATTTCGCCTGCCGTCTGTCTGCAGACTTGTCAAGCATTAATTCATGGTTTTTACTAACCGGTATCAGTATGTTGTTACTTCGGCATCATTTAGAAACGTGTATTACAATTTAATCAATGTAAAATATGTTCATTTTGTTGTAGTTGTAGCTCCCGAGCCAGCGCGTCTTCTTTGAATGATGCGAGTAAACACAGTTGGCAGTGGCAGCCGTGGTGAAACCATGGGTGAAACTCAAGCGTTTAGAGCGATGGGAACGAACAACGACCCCTAATAGATCTCGCGAGAATATGTATAAATATAGATACGTTTTCATAACAAAACAATGGGGTTGCTAAGCCGTTGCTAGGCCAATTGTTGGAGTTGCTATAGCAACTCCAAGCTACTCCCTGGCGCCGCCCCTGCTGGCAGGACTGTTGATACTGATCCATAACAGAAACTAATGCGCACGTATCAGTCGTATCTCGCGTTTCCTAATGCAACTCCACACTACGTCTTACGGTGCTGTGTACCGGAGGGGAGAGAGAGAGAGAGAAGTGAAGGGGGGAGAGAGATGTAATACGGTTTCCTGATAAACGTTTTGTTTGATAGGTGCTTGCGTTGGACATGCCAGCCTCTGGAGAGAGTATGTGCTGCAGGGAGGTGGATGCACCTCGCACCCAGGAACGAAAGCTACTACCGGGAATTGGGCAGAGAAGGAGTCCGAGAAAGTTGCTCCCCTATGTGACATAATATGACGCATTTGACGTATGACCTTAAAATAAAACAGTTTTTAGTAGCAGAGCTCAAAACGGCTACTTTCCCTCTGAATTCCTGCCTTTATGTCTCGTAGAATATATGAAATCCTGCATTAACTTTTTTAATTGTAATTTTCAGTGTTGTGTTCAAAATTCCAGGAAAGACAGACGACTTCTAAGTTTAACTATTTATTATGAGAGAGCCATCCATCCATCCATCTTCTCCCGCTTATCCGTGGTCGGGTCGCGGGGGTAGCAGTTCCAGCAGAGAGCCCCAAACTTTCTTTTCCCTGGCGACATCAACCAGCTCTGACTGAGCAACATATATATATCACTTGGCCAAGGACTCCGTCACGTCATAGAAATTACAGGCAGCAAAGCTGTAATCTGTAACCACCATATCCGTAAAGAAGCCACGAACCTCGTGTGTGCATACATTTTCATATCACAGGGCATTGCCCTTACATTTATGATTGGTCAAGACTTGCTGAAGAGATACCATGGTTTAGACTTGGTTCTCTTTGGTAGGTGCACAGACTTTGAAAAAAGTCTCTTGGCAACACGATCCTCCAATCAGCATTCGGCCGGCCTGTGGAAGTCCCTCCCTACTCTGGCACCATCATACGTAATTTATTTTCGCTAACGTTTCTACAGAAAAAGTGGAATCTTCATAAGGCTGCTTCCTAGCTATGTGTGGGAGTGGAGCTCACCCAAAGCTCAAGGCCGGAGGCAGTGGCGGAGCTGGGGGGTGGCTGGGAGTGGCCGTGGCCAGAGGGCAGGACCTATAAACACATTTACTACCCAATAGCATGGTGAGGCTGAATAAAAGGACCTTTTGACTATGTAAATGTAGTCTTTTAAAAAAACAAAAACATTTACTGACTTTTTTGGATAGCTTAAAGTAACGTTGTAAAATTACAACCGGGGGCCTTACAGGGTTAAGGGCTATTGTTTATTGTTATTTACTTTAAGATGTTTATTCTTAACCTATCATTTGATTTAAAAACTCTTATTTAAATGATGTGTGTGTCTCTGTATTCCTGATGACACACTGAGAGAATGAGCTCATAGGGCTGCTGATCATCATAAGCTAAACAGTCGGTATATTGCATTACATTTGTATAATGTCAGCTTCGTTGATACTTTGCCTGCAGGAATACGAAAAAAATAGTTAGATATACTGAATATTATTTGATCTATTCCACCACTAGCTTAATCCCAAATAATGTAGAGGTGTGTTGTAGGTGCCTTAAATAACCCCTTATTTTATAGTGCGATGTATTTTTATGTTCATATAATAATGATTTCAATGCCACCCCAAAATGATCACTGGTTCCATCCTGACCACCCCACTGAAAATATCCTGGCTCCGCCACTGCTGGAGTGATGTCCTGTTTATGAATAACTCTTTGTATTGTTTCAGTGTATGCACCTGACCTTGCTACATTAGTATTGCAAGCTAAAGACGTCTATTTATTCCAAATTCACAGCCACATAAATGAGCACAATAAGCTTATAATGTAATAATAAGAATCCGTCTTTCTAATGTTATATAAAAATAGCCTCCACATCAGGCAAGGTTAAGCATAAATGTAGTAAAAAGACCTACAAGTTGCTCTTTAAGAGCATTCCATGGAATATAACAAAAAGTGTTTCTGAAGTGAATTACCTACCCTACCTTTAAGTTCATGAAGTCGTTAATAACACCAGTAAACGTGTTAGAGCATGTTATCTTGTCATGAAAAAAACCTATTAATTATAATGATATAGTACAGGGAACATGAAAGGCTGGGAGGAGGTCTGCTCTGACCTAATCCGTCAGGTTCGGGATTTGAACATCTCTCAGCTTTAGCCCTCTCCCCTCAGGATAATGCCGCCATAAGAAGTAGGCTGCATTTATGAACAAAATCTGAGCTGAGGTGACTTGTAGGCCGGCAGCTTATCTCTTGTTTGTGAGGCTTGAAGCAGCTTAGGTGTAGCTGCAGAGCCTGAGGACTTGACAGCTATTCATCACTGGAGCTCAGCCCCAATGTATCTCCTTTTCCACCAGGCAGAGCAGAGATGCTGCTGTCCAAATGTCCTGATGCTGAGCAGAAAGATGAACTCTAAATCAAGTAAACTCAGTTTCAACAGTGAGACGGGGGCTTCAACAATGAACTATGGGTTTCTTTAAACTGAATAAAGGGCTAATCCATATTTATGAACGATAGGATAAAGATGTAAATGAGAAAAACAAAACCGGGATATTTCCACATCAATAAAATATCTAGGGAACTTGTGTACATGTTAATGTCTTTATCATACCTTTGATCCGTGCAGGACTTTGGCCATCCCTCAGATCTGAAGAAGAGGCAGTAAGGAGTTTGGGAATGTTGGTTTTAACAACGTAGAGTTGCAATTTCCCTTTTTACTGTTTGATAAATTAAAGTAATCAACTAATTGATTAAGGTTTCTTTATGTAAGATCAGTTTGGGGAAAGATGCTAAAATGTTAACGAATGCACAGTGACTTAGCACTCTTGGAAAATGAGGGTGGTCAAATCCACACATACTTATGAGTTGGGGGTGTCTGGACACATACTAAGGGCCCTTCTCACTTCTCTTATTTTTCATTTCCTCGCTCCTCGGTCTCGGTCTCACCGGAAGTTGATTTGTCTGCGCCATCTTGAGTAGCGTCCCAATGGCCTTATTTTTGCCGGAGGAGCGAGGAGCGAGGATCGAGGAGTGAGGAGCTATAATGGAGGAGCTATAACCGAGGAACCACCAGACCATCCTCTGATGAAATCCTCAGACACTCGCCCCGCCCCCTTACTGTGTATCGCTCACTGATTGGACGATGCAGTGCATACACTGATCTGATGCTTCTTGACATGAGAGCAGTTTCCCAGCGGAGTGAAGAAAACACATGAACCTCACGGGAGTCACTGCTCAGTTTATACCGTGTTTTGTTTCAATTCATGTTTCATTTAGTGACAAATATGTGATATATCTGAACAACAACGTGGTCACAAATCATTTTATTCATTTTTTGGAAACATTTTCATGATCGCTTTTTTCGTTTTACATTTTTATTTATTGTCATTTCCATTCAGTCAGTCATTAAGTGCTATTAAAATGTTAATGTGCTGCATATCCACACACACAAACAAAGTGTGCAATCCAATGAATGTTAATCTAACTGGGTTTTGATAGATAATATATCTGTTTTTCTTCTCTGAATTATTTTATTTATTTTGTGCACTCTAATCAATATTAATCCAACTAATGTTTGTTTATACATTTTAAGAATGGCGTTTATCTTTTTTGAGAATGAGTTCTTATTTTATTTAATATATTTGGATCTACAACAGATGATACAAATGTTTGTGTCAGTAAATGTGTACTAACAGAGGCGGGGGTGTGTGTGGAAATAACGGGGACAGAGCTGCTGTCAGACGATCAGCTGTGCGGCGTCATCACAAACGGACGTCGCTTCACGTGACGCTCCGGAGGAAAGGACGTCCCATTGCTATTAAAACTCATTTCCCTGCTTCTCGTGGGTTCCTTGCGTCTCTCCATGCTTCCCTTGTGGGAGGGACTAGTCACAGGGAAACGACGCAAGTGAGAGATGCAAGGAATCCATTTAACCGAAGTGAGAAGGGCCTACCCTTATCTGTCCGATCACTTGCAAATAATAAAATTAATCAGTTCTCACTGAATTCAGCCATCCTTACTGATGTAGCACTCCAGATAGGGCTCAATCCAGCGGATTCCAACCAAAAACCCAGCGGATCCCAGTGGCTGGGGGCGTTGCCAAATTGCTAGAGGGCGTTGCCAAATTTCCCCATTTGATTTAACCATGAGATGACGCTACATTCACAAATACAACTTGGTATTGTAGATGTTGCGGTGTGTGAAGCAGGTAGGACCCAAATGCAGATTAAAGTCAAAATAATTCCTTTATTTCAAGGCTATATATAAACAGACAGAACACTCACCAAGGACAAGCCAAATCACAAGACAACCCGACAAAGAGAGACAGAAAACACAGAACTTAAATACACCCAGGACTAATCACATAAACACGAGACAGGTGAGGAGGGAGGAGAAAACACATAGGTACCAGGTGAACACAATTGGGTAATCAGAGGGAAACCGACAAAAAGCAAACAGGCAGGAAACGGGGGTGAACAAAATAAAATAGGAAACCCAAAGATAGAAAAGGACACGAAAAATACTAACACAGACAAATCCTAACAGTACCCCCCCCCTCAAGGGACGGATCCCAGACATCCCAAAACAAAAATCCAAAAACTCAAGCAGGGTGGGTGGAGGGGGTCCGGAGGAGGGACGCATCACTAAGCCACCATGGTGGGAGGAGGGGGTCAGGAGGACGGGACTGAACTGACCGCCCAGGGGCAAGGCAGAGGACCAGGAAGGGGTCTCGGGCAGACGGCCCGGGGGCAAGGCAGAGGACCAGGAAGGGGTCTCGGGCGGACGGCCCGGGGGTAAGGCAGAGTCCAAAAAGGGGGATTCGGGAGGACGGCCCGGGGGCAAGGCAGAGGACCAGGAAGGGGTCTCGGGCGGACGGCCCGGGGGTAAGGCAGAGTCCAAAAAGGGGGACTCGGGCGGACGGCCCGGGGGCAAGACAGAGTCCAAGGTGGGGACCATGGAGGGGCGAAGGCAGCGGCAGGAAGAGTCAGGGGGCCGGGCCCGAGGGCGAGGACCGCTGCACTCAGGGGGCCGGGCTCGAGGGCGAAGACCAGACAGCTCCGCAGGCCGGGCAGGAAGGCGCTGACGGGACAGTGCCGGAGGCCGGGCAGGACCCGGTGTCGGAGCTGGTGGGACAGGCCTCGGCAGGATCCCCCACGGAAGAGGACCAGGACACGGGATTGGCAGGACCCCCGGCAGGAGAGCAGTCGGCGGGGCTTCCAACAGCACAGGACAAAGGGTTGGCAGGACCCCCGGCAGGAGAGCAGACGGCGGGACCCCCAACGGGACAGGACAAAGGGTTGGCAGGACCCCCGGCAGGAGAGTAGTCGGCGGGGCCTCCAACGGCACAGGACTAAGAGTTGGCAGGACCCCCGGCAGGAGAGGAGTCGGTGGGGCCTCCAACGGCACAGGACAAAGGGTTGGCAGGACCCCCGGCAGGAGAGTAGTCGGCAGGACCTCCAACGAGACAGGACAAGGAGCTGGCAGGACCCCCGGCAGGAGAGTAGACGGCGGGACCCCCAACGGGACAGGACAAAGGGTTGGCAGGACCCCCGGCAGGAGAGTAGTCGGCGGGACCCCCAACGGGACAGGACAAAGGGTTGGCAGGACCCCCGGCAGGAGAGCAGACGGCGGGACCCCCAACAGGACAGGACAAAGGGCCGGCAGGACCCCCGGCAGGAGAGCAGTCGGCGGGGCCTCCAACGGCACAGGACAAAGGGTTGGCAGGACCCCCGGCAGGAGAGTAGTCGGCGGGGCCTCCAACGGCACAGGACTAAGAGTTGGCAGGACCCCCGGCAGGAGAGTAGGCGGCGGGACCTCCAACGGGACAGGACACAGGGTTGGCAGGACCCCCGGCAGGAGAGCAGTCGGCGGGACCTCCAACGGCACAGGACATGGGGTTGGCAGGACCCCCGGCAGAAGAGTAGTCTGCGGGACCTCCAACGGCACAGGACCTGGGGTTGGCAGGACCCCCGGCAGAAGAGTAGTCTGCGGGACCTCCAACAGCACTTCAGTAGGGACTTTAGATGGGACTAGAGAAGGGACTAGAGAAGGGACTAGGAAAGTGACCTGAGGAGGGACTAGGAAAGTGACCTGAGGAGGGACTAGGGAAGGGACTAGAGAAGGGACTACAGAGGGGACTAGAGAAGGGACCAGAGGAGGAACTAGAGAACGAAACTCGAGAGGAGACTCGAGAGGGGAACTAGAGAGGGGACTTGAGGAGGGACTAAAGGAGGGAACTGGAGAGGGGACTCCAGAGGGGACTAGAGGAGAGACTAGAGGAGGGACTAGAGAAGGGAACTTGAGAGGGGACTTGAGAGGCGAACTAGAGAGGGGACTAAAGGAGGGACCAGAGGAGGGACTAAAGGAGGGAACTCGAGAGGGAACTTGAGGGGGAACTGGAGATGGGACTGTGGCAGCTGGGGCCACATCTGGGTCTGGCACCTAGGCTGCTGGGACCGGGACTGGGGCCGGAATTGAAGCCAGAATCCTGGCTGAAAGGTCCGGTTCTGGAGCCGGAAACATGGCTGTAAAGTCCGGTTCCGGAGCAGGGACCGTGGCTGCTGGGACCGGCACTGGAGCCGGAACCATGGCTGCTGGGGGCTG
Organism: Pseudochaenichthys georgianus; assembly: GCF_902827115.2. Lineage (NCBI taxonomy): Eukaryota > Metazoa > Chordata > Actinopteri > Perciformes > Channichthyidae > Pseudochaenichthys > Pseudochaenichthys georgianus. The sequence continues at coordinate 139,426 of NC_047515.1, forward strand.
AACTGGTTCTGGAACCCTGGCTCTTTGGGCTCGTGCTGCCAACCTGGCCTTGCGACCCCTTCCTTTAGGAGCCGTTTGGAGGCTCCGTGGACCTCCAAAGGCCAGACGAGTACCAGTGAATGGCTCCTGGACAGTAGCAAACACTGGGTGAGAAGCAGGGGCTGACGCCAGACGGACCACACCAATGCGTGTGGTATCAAAACAGGAGTTGGGAGACCTGGGTCTGTCAGGATCGGGAAAACAAATTGTGAGGTAATCCAAAAGCCTGGCAGGTAAGAATTTCACCAAACTTTGATTCCTCAGTGTAAGGTGGACTGCTTCTGCCAGAGCAGCATCTCGCTGCTGAACCCTGACCGCTCCTATCCATTGATCAGAGCAGGTAGCCAAAGAAAACGTAAAATCCAATAATTCCTGCTCAAAAGGATCTGCTGGGCCCATATTTAAGGTCGGGTTGTAATGTTGCGGTGTGTGAAGCAGGTAGGACCCAAATGCAGATTAAAGTCAAAATAATTCCTTTATTTCAAGGCTATATCTAAATAGACAGAACACTCACCAAGGACAAGCCAAATCACAAGACAACCCGACAAAGAGAGACAGAAAACACAGAACTTAAATACACCCAGGACTAATCACATAAACACGAGACAGGTGAGGAGGGAGGAGAAAACACATAGGTACCAGGTGAACACAATTGGGTAATCAGAGAGGGAAACCGACAGAAAGCAAACAGGCAGGAAACGGGGGTGAACACTTTACAAAATAAAATAGGAAACCCAAAGATAGAAAAGGACACGAAAAATACTAACACAGACAAATCCTAACAGTAGAACTTAGTCTGTTTGCAATGTTTGCAGCTCTCCAGTTGTGTTTGCTGAAGAGGCATGTAATCACTTATTTGTTATGGTTTTCACAGGCTACTATAACGAAAACATCAATATTTTAGGTCAAATAAAGTATTTCTAATCTTATTATCTTAATTGTAATTCAATATAGTCTTTATATATTAAATAATCATAATAATAATGTAAATGTTTACACTTGTTTATTTTTTATGCTCATACTTTTACCTTTACAATAGTTTGCTTTAATGTACTTTTTTTTTTTTTACTTACAAAATTATCTTTTAAATTGACAAACATCATATGTGTAATTCGTGGCACAATTCAAATGGAATCGAAAGATAATCCTTCTCTCTCCATTGACTTCAATACATCATTTTTCCGAAATAAGGTCCCATGGAGCTCCCCCTGGAAAGGGAGGGACTGCGCCTCTCTATTGCTTTCAACCCACCAGCTTTTATGGAGAAAATAAGTTATATAATAATTAACCGGAGGCATGTTTCTCACTATTTTATGCATAGAAACAACAGGCTACTGTGTGTGTGAGGAATCAGCTGTTTATTTCATATGAGTTTCATTGTGGCAGCGTCCATCACTGCTCTCCCCGGTTGCAATACACAAATACAGCTAACTGTACTGTAAGCTTGTCACTCAGTGGGGGGTGGGGGCCATGGTTGATGGGCCATTAGGTGTGTAAACACACAGCTGATCACCTGAGAGCTGCCGTTTCATTCAGACTATTTAAAATAAAACTCAATGTGTGATTGTTATAGCAGTAATATTAAACACTAATAATACAGTAAACTATTACCAATAGTATCATATTATAGCCCGTTTGCCCATGGTGAGATGACGAGGCTTCATTAAAAATAAACCTATTTTTAGTGAATTACTGAGTTTGGGAAAGTTAATAACGTTTTAATGAAGTTGACTACAGTATATTTATATTTGTCAGTGCTTTCATGTAAATTCGGCGAACATAAATGATCGCGGTGAAGATGATGATTAAATTAGGATTAAAAAATTGGTAGTGAGAGCTGCTGTATTTCCTCGCATCGGATGTGATATAAAAACAAACCGATTATGTTTGTAGTTGTAAACTCAAGTGGATGAAACTACATTTATTAGTGCTTTCATGTCATTCGGCGAACATATGATACATGAAATGATCGTGAGGATGATTATTAAAAATCGTTTGTATGAGCCGGTCGGCATTTCCTGATAAAAAAACAAACCGATGGTTTTGTACTTACACCTACGTGGATTAAACAACATTATTTTGTTAAATAAAAACATGGTGATGTTTTGTAAATGATTACATGTCTCTTACTTAGCACAGAATATGATCCTATCCGTGACATATGGATCTTAAGAAATATCCGCTATATCAGATACCTGTAGATCTATCAGCTGTTTATTTCACATGAGTTCCAGTGTGGCAGCTTTTTAATCACTGCTCCCCCTGGTGGATCCATGATCCATTGCAGCTGGTTTCATAATAATTACATGTATTTATCAAGGGGGCGTATCAAGTCCTGCGGGGGGTTTTCCTTTCAGCAGGGGCCCACCCCGTGCCGATCACGGACCCACCTGGGTAGGGGCGTCCAAAATGAGGTGCTACATCTGTAGGATGTCATTTCAGCGTTGGATGCTGTTGAGCTTGAATGGCGACTGTGAGGGTCACATATCAGTTGTTGCAGTCCTGCCTCTGATCAAGGACAACAGTTCCACATCAACAGTCTCCACTGATTTCAGTTATCTAGGTTTCCTGTCTGAAATGCAAGCTTTGCTGATGTTAAAGAGTGTTCTGGTTTACTTTATTTATTGATGTGTGTGAACATAGCACAGACTGATGGACTGGAGATAGGACCAATTCAACTGCTTGCCTGTGAACATAACACTTAAAAGGATGAAGACAGGTATGGTTTCCAGGGCGTTTTATCAAGTTCACATTATGTCTTTGAGTCAGTCCAGCAAAGGGGTTTGGCAACAATTTTGAGGTGAAACTGAAAGAAAGAAAATGTGATACTTAATCCATTCAAATGTGTCACGTCCTACTAAGTCTTCTCCTACATGTGGCTAATCCTGAGTTTCCGACCCTGGCCGTGGTAACTAGTCGTTGATAAATAGATACAAAGAAAAATATCGGAAAGCTGATCTTTGAACTTTTTATTTCACATGAAAAGGACTGAGCAGAACAAATAAATATTTTAGAAGTTCAAGTCTTTTAAACTCAACCACCGCTGCCCTTTTTATTGTCGGAGTATACACAAATAAATTACTCAAAAAATAGCAGAGCATCTATTTTTTGGATGAAAAACAAATGTTAATTTGCTCAGACAGTAGCGATATATATCTCGACTAACAGTGTAAAAGACAACTTTATTACAAATGGCAACACATTAGGGACATGAATTCAGCTTCATTATACTCAGTATAAGTATGGTATATATAGTATATATAGTACTATATTATAGTATAGTATACTCAGTATATAGTAATCATACTTCACTTATCAACAAGGTTATACAAGTCAGCATTACAAAAAAACACAAAAGTAGGAAAAAGGACGTGAGCCAAGGGTATGATCTGTAGTGATTCTAGCCTCCTTAGCGCCTCCAGTAGAGGAGTCAGGTCCATTCTGACAGACTCTCCCCGAGGAACCGGCACGGTGCTACAAAGTTCTTTACAATCTGTATTCATGCTATTTCAGACCATTGCAGCCACACAACACATTAAACAGATGACATTAGTGGAAAAGGATGTCATACTTTGATTATAAATTGAAAATCAAACAGAATGAGCTTTTAATCACCAAAGCAGCATTGGCAGTTCTCCAAGTGTTTTTGTCTCCACCTTAGCCTACTCATGTTCCTCATGAGAAGAGAACCACCCTGACAGCAACACAGCACTGAGTCCTGAACCTGGATCCAGCAGCTTCCCTGCGTGAAGCTGGAATAAAAACTACAGTTGAGACTCTATTGGCCTTTTACAGATGCGGAAACTCCATCTTTAAAATGTCATTCTGTCATCTAGTGGCTTCTTTGTGTAGCCTGACCTGAGAAATAAGTGTTATTGCATAAACTCCAAACTCCATACATAACCACCTTCAAATCGAAAGTCAAATTAAATCGGGGATTTGGAGAATCGTGACACCCCTATCAAAAGGTTAAAATGGCTTTATGGTCATATACACAGCTAAAGTGCAACGAAAAACTGAAGTCACAGGCTCCTCCAACAATGCAAATATATACATATATACATATACATATATAAGACGGAGCCTGTGACCTAAGTTTTTCATTTCTCAGGGTTCAGGTGTTAAGGCCTTCAGAGGTTCATTGGGACTGGGAGTGAAGATGTGGCAGCCCTCACAATGTAATTTTTGAATTGTTTCTCCCTCTCCCAGTTTTTCCCCTGGTGTTTCAGCAGCGGCGCAGCTGCATTCAAATAATAATACGTGGCGCTCGCATCATTGCCACGGAGGAGCACAAGCCTCTGTGAGCGAGCGAGACTGAGAGAGAGAGAGAGCGAGAAAGCTAGAGAGAGCACACATTTATCTATTTAATATAGTTGTAAAAAATAAAGTAAGAAATCATTCCAATGTGTGCTATAGGACAGTACAAAAAAACAGTTTAAGAGGGGAGCGATTAGTAAAATATGCATAAATAAAAAGAAAGAATACTAACTGGGTAACATACGATAAGAATAAACAAGTTTAAATGATTTGTTATTGGTTGTGATCATATTCTAAAGATGTTTGGATCATTGAAAAGTATACAGCTCCCTTTCATCTGAGTGTTGAGAGCTGTATCCATACATTCATGTTGTGCTCAAAGTGCAGCAGATTGATGCATTTAACTTCAACATTTAAAAAACAATCTTCCCGGGGGTGCATGCCCCTGGACCCCCCTAGAGGAGGTGGGGTCCACCCCCAAATAAAGCAGCTTAAAATAATTAAATTGCATACATTTGTGTAGTATTTGTGTTACTGTATGGTCAATAAAGGTGATTTAGCAAAATACACCTGTAGAGCCTCAAGAGCCGTTCTTGTGCTGGCAGACACATACTGTAGAAACATATAGGCTGAGCGCACTTCGCACGCACCAATAAATTCCACACGCTCACATTTTGCTGGGCCCACGTCTTCTTCTTCTTTCGGGTAACGTTAGAGGTCCAACTCGGTGTCGTGTAGCCATGCCCGCATCTCTGGTCCTAGGTCGAAGAGGCATGCTTCCGAGGGTGGTCTATATAAGGGGCAGATGGTGATTATATGGACAGCGGTCTGCTCAGGGTCACCGCACTCGCATGCCGCACTGTCCGCCAAGCCCCACGTCTTCATCGATGTTTTAAAGCGACCGACCCCAGTTCGTAGACGGATCAGAGTGGTCCACTGCCGGCGCGGTAGGTCGTCTCCTCTAATGGCGCCATCTCCTGGGTCCCAGATGTAACGGTGGATTCGGAAGGGCCCGGCTGACTCCCACTCCTGCTTCCAAGCTGCTGCTAACCATGCATCTCTGGAGATGTCCTCAGAGGTGGAGTTGAGCATCTCTTGAGCTGCTTTGTTGTAGGGGTGGTGGGACTTGAGTCTGCTTGGAGGTGCTGGTGTTATTGTGGTGTTGTGCAGGATGTGCCAGTCATACTTTTGTGCCTTCCTGGCCAGGGCGAGGGTGGCAGCCTCCCGTCGGAGGCCGGTCGGTGCTATTCCCGCGAGGACTGGCAAGAGGGACACAGGGGTAGGCTTTAAGCATCCAGTTATTATTCGGAGGGAGGTATTGATAGCCACGTCGACCTTTCTCGCATGAGGGCTTCTGCTCCAGACTGGGGCGCAGTATTCCGCTACAGAGAAGACCAGGGCCCACGTGCCTTAGCACTGCTGCTATGACTCCATGCTATGACTATGACTTGTTTTTTCATTTTGCTTCCACCAACTAATAGACCAGAAAGAACACTGCATCCTCCACATACTGTAGGCTTGTTAGATGTGAGGATGGCAGGTAGAGAAGACCGAGCTCATCAAGTATGTCATGTTAGGCTGGACTCTCGTGTGTGTAATTCTAAAAGTTTGCAAACCATACAGGGAGCATTATATATATTTTGTATTGTACCTTTATTTTACCAGGATAGGTCTTATTGAGATTAAACATTTATTTTTACCCAGAGAGTCCTGGCCCACAGACTTGAAAGAAACATAGACACCACAGGCTCAGTCTCTGTCCTATTTTAAGCCTTTTTGGCCAGATCGCCATTGTAAAAGAGATGTTATCCCCATATTGTTTTAAAAATAGTTAAATTATTATTATACAAAGTCAAAATCAGTTTGAATATTTATAATTCACTGATCAGGGGTTAATAGTCTTTTGATGGAGTATCACTGTTACAATTGGGGTGTTAAAATGTGTTATTTTTAAGGACTTTCAAATGTTGGAGGACAAATACAACTGAAGGCATGCTGCTGTAGGTTTGAAGATAACAGAGATTGCGAATTTGCCACGTCAGCCAATTGATTACAATTCAGTGAATGAAATAAGAAATTAGAAAAATTATCTAAAGCTGATCCCTAGTTTCCTGGCAGTATAGTCTGACTCCAGATGAAATGCCGTGTGGTTTGGCTCAGCAGCCACTCACAATCAGCCAGTGATATATCCGACCTGATAAGAAGATGCTCAAGCAATTGTTTTGCACTGCATGTTAATGATGCAGTTGCACACTGGGACAGCTCATCAATCAAAAAGTCTCAATAGAATGAGATGTATTTGGAGTAATTATATGGGGAATAAAAAATATATATATCCTAAGAATCGTGTTTTAACATGGTGCTTTCTGCAGTCCAACTGAACGGCCCAGACAGTCCTCAAGATTAGTTCATGCTAATCTTTGGCTTAAAAAGAAGTCGCCACTGCAGGACTTTATTACGACCACATATTTTCATTCATTTGCTAAAGTAATCCGGGTACACAAAACAGTGTTCCCGGATTACATTAATTGATTACTTATTTCAATTAATAGGCTGGAAGACAATGTTGACAATTGCTGAAACACAATGTGCAGTAAGAACTTGGCTGATATTAGTGTTTTCATCCTACTACACTGAACAAAAATATAAACGCAACACTTTTGTTTTTGCTCCCATTTTTCATGAGATGAACTCAAAGACCAAAACATTTTATATATACACAAAATAACCATTTATCTCAAATATTGTTCACAAATCTGAAAAAATCTGTGATAGTGAGCACTTCTCCTTTGCCGAGATAATCCATCCCACCGTACAGGTGTGGCATATCAAGATGCTGATTAGACAGCATGATTATTGCACAGGTGTGCCTTAGAATGGCCACAATAAAAGGCCACTCTGAAACGTGCATTTTTGCTTTATTGGGGGGGTCTGGGGGGGTCCGAAAACCAGTCAGTATCTGGTGTGAGGGGTAGGATTAGGGTTAGGGGTAGGGTTAGGGTAATGTTGTGAATCGAGTGGCCTGTGTTCGTCGTCCATAACATACGCCTGCCCATACCATAACCCCACCACCACCGTGGGCCACTCAATTCACAACATTACCCTAACCCTAACCCTACCCCTAACCCTAATCCTACCCCTCACACCAGATACTGACTGGTTTTCGGACCCCCCAATAAAGCAAAAATGCACGTTTCAGAGTGGCCTTTTATTGTGGCCAGCCTAAGGCACACCTGTGCAATAATCATGCTGTCTAATCAGCATCTTGATATGCCACACCTGTGAGGTGGGATGGATTATCTCGGCAAAGGAGAAGTGCTCACTATCACCGATTTTTTCAGATTTGTGAACAATATTTGAGAGAAATTGTTATTTTGTGTATATAGAACATGTTTTAGATCTTTGAGTTCATCTCATGAAAAATGGGAGCAAAAACAAAAGTGTTGCGTTTATATTTTTGTTCAGTGTAGTTCAAAACATGTATGGTTTGTTATGGATTGATTTCTAATGAGGAGACATGTATTTTCCTCTGATTTTCATTGATTAACCCTTTTAGTGCAGCCAGGGGCGCCGCCAGGGATTTTGGGCCCCATGAAAAGATATCACATTGGGCCCCACCACCAGGCACAGGCCACGCCAACCAAGCAAAATTGCTGTAACCACACCTCCAGAACCCAACCGATTCATTTATGCTTTAAATAACTCTACCTGTACAGGCTTGCATCTATCTTGTAGTCCAATACTAACTGCACAATATGTACTGACACTGAGCGGAGAACATATAACACTGTGCAGACGTGCAACATTCTGCTGCAGTAGAATTCACTATTTGATATAACACTAACATTCCTGACAATAGACCTCAATAGTCATCTTTTATGGTGTACATGCCTTTTTAATAACATCTTTGAATGGAACATTACCATAGCCTTGCCCTTTAACAGTTTTTACGAGCCCTGGCTCAGCCTTACTCACCAAGAGCCCAGCGCCTAGCCTTCTTACAGGCAAAGTCACTAATCAAGTCCTTGAAGTCCAGCTTTCTAGCCAACTGGCTTTCAATGGACAGCATGGCAAGACTGCAAAGCCTTATGGGGGGTCAGGGCTGCGGAGCCTAAAGATGGAACTGTTGGTCCTGGCACCAGGGGGAGGGACAACTGATTTAGTATGAATATTTGCTAAAAATGTACCTGCATTTATTAAATGTCAGCTAAAAGAGCGGTGAAATGAAAAACCTCTGCATTTTCTGTGAAGATAGTAACAGTACTTAATGTCAGCAAAACATTACAATTATTATTTACAATGGACTACGCTTAGCTAACAGACTAATTTCCACTACTCATAGATAGTGCTGCGTACCTGGACTCACATTCAGGTTCAGGTCCGGACTCAAGTCCAGAGGTTCAGGTTCAGGTCCGGACTTATAAGTCCGGACCTGAACCCATGTCTTGTGTCAAGTTGTGTGAGTAACTAAAGTGAACTTATTGTGAGCTAATTATCAATTTAAAATTAACAATAATCAACTCAAATTCAAACTCATCAGGTTTATTGTGCTCCCATCCAACTTGTGTCTACATTTCTCTACAAAGTACAAATGTAGAAAAAACACTTTTTGCCACTTAGTCTACAAATGACTTATGACAGCAACTACAGTGAACTACTACAAAGTTCAAACATTTATTTCATTTACCAAACTAAAGTAACCAAACAGTCCCTGAGCTGACTGAGCCTAAATCCCTAAAACGTTGCTGAAAGGTAGAGTGTAGAGTAGACTATACGCATTACACTGTTACACACCTACTATACAGTATAGGCTAAACGGTAGTGACTGTACAGTCAGAGTGTACTGTACTGTCTGTACATGTTTTTTCTACAACTCTACATGTGTACATTATACAGTACATACTACATACATAGTGATGTACATACATACTGTTAGAAATTAAAATCAATGTTGATATGGCGTAATTTTGAATTAAATACACTATTTAATTTAAATCAGTTTTATTCTGAAAAAACCGGAAGTTCACACTATTAATTTAACTAATACTTTTATTCTGAACATTCTTCACTTCCGGTTAGCATTAGCATGTGGCGAAAGGCTACGTTTTCAAACCGTGAATCGAAGGTGAAATGACATGTGATGTTGTACACTGAGCACACTGGGATTAGCACTCATTTAATGACGCTGAATAACGTTTATCAGGGAATGTTTAAATAACAACAGACACCAGAATATACGTAAGTGCTAGTTTTTTTGCGAGTCCAAGTACCGGTTCCCGACGTTCCGGTTTTAACCGGACTTGAACCGAAACTTTTTACAAGTCCAGTACCGGTTCGGCTTGCCGGAACGCAGCACTACTCATAGACCACACCCACCTTTTCTTTTGAAAAACTGGGTGACATACTGTTTAGTCCCTCTCTCTTGTCTTTCTCTCCTTTATTTTATTTTTGAAAGCCTGACTTTGTTAGTCGTTGAGACATTGTACACACGTAAGTACTAGCCTCCTCCCATGCTCTCACTCTCTGCTGCTAGAAAGGGCCCCGCACAGCGTTTGTAGGCAGGACCAAACCATTACATTTAAATAGAGGGGGGTGTTCGATGCTTTGGATAATTAACATTTGGAAGAAAAAAAGTGAAATGAATCGTAAGTTTAGTGAGTACCTTATCAATTTAACATTATATTAATGTCAATTATTGAGGATTGATGAAAGGTTACTTAAAATTGTTTTCTTAATGTTCTAACATTTTTCGGGGCCCCTGTCAGTCACGGGCCCTTAGAATCGTCCTAACTTTTCACCCCCTTACACGCCCCTGAGTGCAGCTGAGGTTCTGATATTAGCCTCACATGTGGAGGCTAATATCAGAACCTCAGCTGCACCAAAAGTTAGTTTGAGTGTTCTTCTTGAGGGGTCACCTATTATGCAAAATGCACTTTTTGACATCTTTTATACATAAATAATTGTCCTCGGTGTGTAAGGAGACTCACAAAGTGTCAGCAAATACAACCCTCTCTCTTTTCCTCCTTACCCACATCTCTAAAAACGGGGGTACAACGGAGCTGATCCAGATTTACTTCGGTCATGACGACGTTACTAAAATGTGGACTGGCTTTACTGTTAACTCCTGGCAACGTCCCACCCCAACCTATCGTCCCCATATACAGTCGCTAGCTGAATCCCCTCCCTCAGCTGTGTGTCTGTGTACTCAGCAGGATGTCTACAAGAGGGACTATAACGTTGTTATAATACATATAATGGCACTGTTCTAGTGGTAAACACTGAATAAAGAACATGTGAAGCTATGTGCTGTATCAGAAACAATGTGCAACGTGTTTTGGAAGTAATATGGTCTGTGTTTACATTAGAAAGCATCGCTAACACTCAGAGCTAACGCTGTACTAGAGAGAATATGTGTAAAAAAGCAGGATATAAAAGGAACTCACCTTGTGGTAAACCCGCGAGAGAGAAAGCATTTGAGCTCCATACTGTTTCAGAAATAATGCTTGATGTGGTTTGGAACATATATGGCGTTTAATCAGGGCAGCATTTAGCTGAGTTTCTGCTGGTAGACAGCCTTCTCTTCACATAGCTCCCTGCTTGCATGCGGACGCCCCAAAGGGGCGTGGCCAGCAGCAGCTCCAAAGGGTCGGTTACATTTAAAGGGCCTGACACAGACTCAGCACTTTAGTAACAGGTCTGAAATAGAGGGGTATGAGGCATGCTACAATGGGTGATCTGTTTGGTATTTTGAGTAAAACACTTCAGAGACATGTTTTGTATAGATATGGCCCTATAATATACTGTTCAAATATAGTATAATATGGGACATTTAAAGGATATTAAATCAACTAGTATGACATTCAAATGTCATACTAGTTGATTGAAGGAGGGACAGGGTGTCCGCGGGGTCTTAAAAAGTATTAAAAGTTGATAAATCAATTTCTTCTTCCTCTGAATTAGCAACGAGAGAAAAAAACCTTATTATTTATCTTTGCTGCACATCCAACCCATCGTTTCACATCGTGAAGGGACACAGAATCGATGGGTACCCTCATTATCACTCAATGATACAAACTCTCAGAGATAATAACAAGAACACACATCAAAACATATGGAGCTAGTTTGCCAAAAATGGCAAAATGGCTCACCTGTGTGGTAGTCTGGTCAAAAGTGGTCTTCAATGGCATTGAAGTTAATCCATAGGTTAATCCAATGTGTCTGTGTCCCTTTGAAATGATTTCTGATAATCCATGAGCAATAAATCTGCTTTTCGGTTTTGAGATGTCAGACCTAGAGACAGCTTCACCATGGAGCAAAACTATAGGTTACTTACGTAACCCCAGAGCTCAGGGTAACATGAAGTGAGATGTCTCACTATGGGATACGCCTCATCGCGGAGCAAACAGAAGCATCAATCTCATTACGCCAATCCTGATTGGCTGGTGATCTTGACGTCAGCGTCAGGGGAAATCACCCCCTATAAGTAGCCTGCGCCACAACGCATGCGTCATTCAAAATAAGCACCTCTTCTCGCTTCACCATAGCAAGGAGGGCCGTCTGGTGAGACATCTCACTTCGTGTTACTCTGAGATCTGGGGTTACGTAAGTAACCTATAGTTCTCATTCATAACACTCCGTTCGATGTCTCTCTATGGGATATGGTAGCTCCCGTATTGCCAGACGAGCTTATCTCGAAAATCACCGATCAACCAGAATTTAACAGGTGGAGTCCCGACTCAACAAGGTGCCCAGCACTGCTCGGGCCACGCTTGGAGCGGAGACGTCTAGCCTGTAAAAGCGAACAAAAGTGAGTGGCGAGGACCAGCTCGCCGCTGCACAGATGTCTTGGATGGAAACACCCTTGAACAAAACCCAGGATGTAGCCAGGCCCCGAGTCGAGTGAGCCCGCAGACCCGAAGGTGCTTGCAAATTCTGACTCGTATAGGCCAAAGCAATTGCCTCCACAATCCAGTGGGAGAGCTGTTGCTTAGTAACAGGCTTACCCTTGTGAGGGTTAGCCCAGGACACAAAGAGTTGGTCATTAAGACGAAGCTCCTTTGATCTGTCCATATATGTGTGTAAAGCCCGGACTGGACACAACAGATCCTGCTGCTGCTCCCCGGAGGAAACCAGCGGCGGAGGAAATGCCTCAATGTCAATTGGGGTACACGAACCAACCACCTTTGGTGTAAAGGCAGGGTTGGGCTTCAACAACACTCTCGTTTGCCCTGGGGCGAACTGAGTGCATGAGGGATGTACAGACAGTGCATGAATATCGCTGACCCGCTTGGCGGATGTCAGGGCCGGTAACAGCACTGTCTTGAGTGACAGATGTTTCATGTCAGCTCCTTCCAGGGGTTCAAATGGGGTCATTCTGAGCCCATTCAAAACCACTGCCAGGTCCCATAAGGGCACCAGCGACCTGGAGACAGGGAGGAGCCTGCGCGCTCCCTTCATAAAACGGCAGACCAAAGGATGTTGGCTAGCCGTCTTACCCTCAAAGCCCACATGGCATGCAGCAATAGCAGCCAGGTACACCTTGATCGTGGAGAAAGCTCTGTGTTTATCGATCAAGTCCTGTAGAGATGATAAAATCACCCCGACAGGACATTGAAAAGAGATGTGTCCTTCTTGAAGGCACCACTCCTCAAACACCCTCCACTTACAGTCGTAAAGAGACCTGGTGGAGGAAGCTCTCGCACTCTGAATAGTGTTTATCACCTTCTGAGGGAGTCCCACTGTATTCAGATTGTACCACTCACGGGTCAGGCCCATAGTGCCCCGCGCTCTGGGCGTGGGTGAAGGATCGCCCCCCCCCGCCTGAGACAATCTGTCCCTGCGTGGTGGGGGCTTCCATGGCTGCCCGCACAACAGCTGATATATCTCCGCCAGCCCGTACGTTGCGGGCTAGGGCGGAAACATCAGAGTAAGTGTGTGGCGTTGCTCCTTCACTCTGGCCAGAGTTGGGGGTAACAGAGCCAGGGGTGGGAACGCGTACAGAGGACCCGGAGGTCAATCGTGTACGAGTGCGTCCACGCCTAACAGTGCGTTTAAATCGTGCATTAAAGAGAACAGCTGTCATTGAGCATTTTTTCTTTATGCGAACAGATTTAACGCGACTCCGCCGTAGCGCACCCACAGCGGACTCACGATCCTTGGATGTGGAGTCCAGTCTGCATAGAGTGGTGCACCTCTGTTCTGTCCCTAGGTGCATAACTCCCGGTACCTGTGTCGCTCTCAGAGAGAGGAGACGTCTGCCGCTCCAAGGGATCAGTTTGTGTGCCAGTGTGTGTGACTGGAGACAACGCAACCTCCCTTGGCGGTTCATACACGATATTGTGTTGTCTGTCCTCACGAGGACATGGTGTCCTCTGAGAGAAGGCAGGGAGCGTTTTAGGGTGAAGAACACCGCTAAAAGCTCCGGGTGATTTACGTGCGCCCGCTGGAGTTCTCTGCTCTAGAGACCTCTCACCGGGCGACCTTCGTAAATACCCTATCAGCCTGTCTGACATGCGTCCGTGGTGACCACCTTCCGTGAAAGGACAGCACCCGTAGGCGCGTCCCGCACTAGAAAAGTCGGGTGTAGTGCCACTACGCATTACATAATAACCAATACTCTCCGCACGCCATGGCGGGCTGGGTTTAGTTTTATTATGAGGCCCATGTTGAGCGGGTGCTTTACGAGGACATTTGTCTGCGTAATCTGACTCTGCTCGGCGGGCATTATAGATAAAACCCTTCTTTCTAGGAGAGAGAGAACCTCTCTCTCCAGAATATGGGTTGACTCTCTCTGGGCTTGTGAAAACAGATAATGTGTAACTGTTTTGAGAAACCCAGGCAGATGTTGTGAGTATCTCCTGCTGCATGCTCCTTAGAGCCAGCTGAGATGTCACGCTTACGGCTACAGCCGGCACTGCGCATGCGCGTGACGGTGGTGCCTTCACAGCTCCAGCCGGCACTGTGCATGCGTGTGACGGTGGAGCCTTCACGACCCCAGCCGGCACTGCGCATGCACGTGACGGTGGTGCCCTTAAAGCCCCAGCCGGCACTGCGCGTGCGCGTGGCGGTGGTACCTTCACAGACCCGTCAATAATCCGCCTTTTGAGAGATGCCGTAGCTGCTCTCAAAAGGGGAAAAAATTGGCGGGCTGTTTATTGGCTTTATTGATTTTATTTTCATCTTTTTGAGCTGCGCCCTCGGCCTGAAGCCTGGATGCGTCAGCGGCAAATGTTTTATGACAGAGGAATCAATCAACGTGTGACATGTGTTTGTGCGGACTTGAGGATGGTGTTTAGGCATCTCTCGAGGCGGCGGGAACACATTCACGGAGGGAAGAAGGAGGGGCTGTCACGCCACTCGCTTCTTCTTCCTCAACTGCTGGCCGAAATTCTGGGTTGGCTGAGCCTGAGCTGCTGCCGGAACCGGATAATTTCTCGGCCAACTTGCCCTTGTCTGGGCTGCTGCCTCTGCGTCTTCGGTTCTTTAAACCGAGCAGAATTCGAGGCAGCCTGGGCAGAGGACTGCTGCTGCGAAAGCAGCGGCTGGACCCTTCGAGGGAGGCAGAGGTGGAGTGCCTCGTCCTCCCTCTTTTTCGTCTCACACCTCCTTTGCATGGAGGCGAGAGCGGAGCTGAAAATTCCCTCGGGAACGATGGGCATATCCAGCACTTCCTCCTTTTCCCGGTCTGGGAGAGTGGTGAGGTTGAGCCATCTCTCTCTTTCCTGCACCACCATGATCCCAATAGCCTTGCCCGTGGCCTGGACGACGCAGCGTTGGACACGGAGACAAATGTCCGTGACCGCTGCCATCTCGTCCAGAGTGGCTGCCCCCGGGTTACCCGACAGGTCCTCGCAGAGCTCCGCTTGGTAGGCGGTTAGCAGCGAGGACACATTCAGGGCCCTGGCGGACAACGCTGAAGCTTTGTAGGAATGTTCAGTCATTGCTTACTGAAAACGGTCCGACTTTGCTGGCAGCGTGGGGTTCCTGCTCGGTGACGGGCCCACCTTTGGTAGAAGGTGAGCCGCTACCAGCGGTTCCATGGGCGGCATGCGGAGCAGGCCGAGCTTCTCCATTCCGTCGCAGTCTAGGGAGGAGGCACCCTGGATTGGGACCTTGTTGCTGAAGGGCCGGTCTCTCCACGAGACCGACACTTCATCCAACATTTCCGGGAAGACTGGGAGGAGTTGCCTCTTTTTGCCCGCTGCTTGGGGAAGGTGTTTCCCCTCGTAGCGGGACCTGTAGGTCTCCTTGGCCATTTCAGGCCACGGAACGTTGAGTCTGACCAAACACAGACATCACAACACGTACATTTACGTAGCTTCTAGGGGAGATGTCTCACCGTAGATGTCAATCTGATCAAAAGACATGTTCAATACTATGGTTCAATAGCATTAAAACGAGAAAAAACGCAGTTGAATCGGTTAATCCATAGGTTTTTAACGTCTCTGGATAAAACCAATTATTTCATTTATAATCCATAACAATCCATAATTCAATTGTTACAATATCCTCAGAGGGCCGTACAAGTTATTGACCTCTGCTTAAAAAAACTAAAATCACAGCCCATTCATTTCATTCTGTGCAAACAAAAAGCAACCTCTTAATCCAGATATCTCACCATGACTCGTGTATGCATGCACGTGCAGGGTGTGGCGTGACCACCAAAACAGAAAGATATGGACACAAGATGTGTGCAAATGTATTTAGTTTCCTATCCATGTGAACATGATTTAAGTGGGGGGGGGGACCTAACCTCCTCTACGGGGGTCTGGGGGGCATGCTCCCCTGGGAAGATTTTTTTTTAAATGTTGAAGTTAAAAGCATCAATCTGGTGCACTTTGAGAGCAACATTAGGAGCTCTATGGACACATCTCTCAACACCCAAACACAACTGTAAGCAGATTTTCTTTTAATTTATGGATATTTGACAAATCACTCCCCTTTCAAACTGTATTCTTCTTTATTAATAACAGTCATATAGTATTTTATACCTGTTTACTTTATTCTATTATTTTTTTTATAACTATAATGATCATATAAAGATGTGCCTTTACCTCACTGGTTGTAGACAAAGCTTCTTATATTTGTTAGCATAGCTAGCTAACCAGATGCTAATGATAACAACACAGTTATTGACTGTATGATCAGTATGTCGGATGAACAGACGCCACTGGGCTTTCAACTAAAGACACAGACACGCAGAAACTGCGGCATGTGTATGGACTTATCGGTACTGCAATTTCTGAAGTGCTGGAGTGGCGTTCTGGTGCTCTCCGTCAGAACTGCACCCCTGTCAGTCGAGACATATACCACGTGATGACACGTTAGGCTCGTGTTGTGTTCAAGGACCCTGACCTTGGCCAGGAAAAACAGGCACTCACTTGTTTAATTTTTTTGCGGTCTAAATTTCTTTCATTTTTTTATGTTTTGCGTGTGTTTATAAATTACCTCGAGGGCTGTACCAAATTGTCTCGCGGGCCGTATACGGCCCGGAGGCCGGAGGTTCCCCACCCCTGACTTAGATACTATACTTAAATAATCTGTGGAGTCTCAGCTTTAATCGGATATATTGTATGTGCAGTTTTGATAAGTAATAAGGGTATCTTTATTTTGAATTCTGTGCTAAAGTGCGTCAGCATTTAAAAAAAATGAATAAAACCGCACGTCCCTGCGGTGTGAATATCGCGCATGCGCATATCGCGCATGCGCATATCGCGGTTTTCGCCATGACACGGTATATCGTTCAGCCCTAGTGCACGGTACACTGTAACAAATAAGATTGGCTGCAAAGTTTTCCAGGTCGGAATGCGTAAAACATATTATTCATGTCTCAACCAAGTTTCAGTGAGACAGCATATCAATATTATAATCTGATATTAAATCATTTTCCAATATTGCTTTAGATGCTAGAGATCTTATGTTTAAGAGACCACATTTAATCTTCCTGTTTTGTTGCACTGTAGTAGTTGTTAAATTTACTTTTATTAGGTAATTATGTATGACACCTCTATTATGTTTTACCTTAAATTGCCCTTGGGCAGACACACACACCGTTAATATTGGGTATTTTATTGGGTTCGGGATTTCTATGGATGACTGCCTAGGAGAGAGCGCAGAGAAGCGTGTAAGACTGCGACTCCGCCTCCTGGTCTCATGGCTTCTGATGAGTTTTACTGGAATGAAATATATCTGTGTATATCTGTGTCTACAGAAGCAAAAAAGCAGCATACTGCATTAAACCTGACCTTGACAGAGAGGTTGAAGTTCATGTGGAGAGGAGGCTACTGTCTGTCTATTTTATCTCTTGGGAACAATGCCTAAATCAAATACTACTTTATAATGCTTTATTTTTCTAATAAACCTTGCATTGGGTTAGTCACACAATTCATTCTCTTCCATCCATCCATCTTCTCCCACTTATCCGTGGTCGGGTCGCGGGGGTAGCAGTTCCAGCAGAGAGCCCCAAACTTCCTTTTCCCTGGCAACATCAACCAGCTCTGACTGGGGGATCCCAAGGCGCTCCCAGGCCAACGAAGAGATATAATCCCTCCACCTGGTCCTAGGTCTACCCCTTGGTCTCTTCCCAGCTGGACGTGCCTGGAACACCCCCCTAGGGAGGCGCCCAGGTGGCATCCTAACTAGGTGCCCGAACCACCTCAACTGGCTCCTTTCGACGCGAAGGAGGAGCGGCTCAACTCCGAGTCCCTCCCTGATGACCGAACTTCTCACCTTATCCCTAAGGAAGACGCCAGCCACCCTGCGGAGAAAACCCATCTCGGCCGCTTGTATCCGCGATCTCGTTCTTTCGGTCATGATTCATGACCGAAGTATACATCATACATTCATTCTCTTGTGCTTTGTGTTATCTGAATTATGATAAGGAGTTATCATAAACTGTTTAGTTGTGCTATCTTACAATCCATACTGTATATAGTAAATGTGAGGTAAAGTGTGTCGCCAATGTAACCGGTTAGAACTCGAAGTGGCGTTGAGGTCTTAAAATGTATGGGAAGGGTCTTGAAAAAGGTATATCATTTGACTTCAGGATTCCTGCATATACCCTGGAGGGAGGAAGAGAGGAAGGAAGGAACAGATTAAGGAACAGGGCACGAAGGAAGGAAAGAAGGAAGGGTGGGAGGAAGGAAGCAATGAGGAAGGAAAGAAGAAAGGAAGGAAAGAAGGAAGGAATAAATGAACATAGAAAGGAAGGGAGGAAGAAAGGGAGTAAAGAAGGAAGGGAAGGAAAAGAGGTAGGAAGCAAGGAATGAAGAAAGGAACAGAGGAAGGAAGGAACTTTATTTGATTGATTAAGGAAGAGAGGAAAGAAAGAAGAAGGGAAGGAACAGAGGAAGGAAGGAAGAAAGGAACAGAGGGAGGAAGGAAGGGTAGGAAGAAAGGAATATAGGAAGTAAGCAAGGAAGGAACAGAGGGAGGAAGGAATGAAATAAATAATGAAGAAAGGAAGGAATACATTAACAGAGGAAGGAAAGAAGGAAGGGAGGAAGAAAGGAACAGAGAAAGGAAGAAAGAGAGGAAGGAAGGAAGGGAGAAAAGAAGGAAGGGAGGAAAGAAAGAAAGAAAGAAGAAGGGAAGGAATAGATGAAGGAACAATGGAAGGAAGAAATGGTTCCTTCCTTCCTGTTTCTTCCTCTGGACAGAGGTCCTGCCTTCCTTCCTCTATTCCTTTCTTCCTTTACTTCCTTGCTTTGGTTCAACCCTGCCCCTAAAATATGTCCCATGCAACCAGCTGCATTCCCAATAATGTTTCTCTCTCAGATTATGGTCACAGTTTCTTTCTCTGTTCCTTCCTCCCTTCCTCCCTTCATTTGTTCCTTAGTTCCTTTATTGCTTCCTTCCTCCCTCCCTTCCTTCATTCCTTCCTCTGTTCCTTCCTTTCATCCTCCCTTCCTTTCTCCCTTCCTTTGTCTGTTTCTCCCTTCCTTCATCTGTTCCTTGCTTCATTCCTTTCTCCCTTCCTTCTCATGTTCCTTCCTCCCTCCCTTCCTTCTTATGTTTATTCCTTCCTCTGTTCCTTCCTTCCTCCCTTCCTTCTTATGTTCCTTCCTTCCTCCCTTCCTTCTTATGTTCCTTACTTCATTCCTTCATCCGTTCCTCCCTTCCTTCCTTCTTTAATTCCTCTGTTCCTGCCTTCCTTCCTTTGGCTGTTCCTTCCCTTCCCCTGTACCTCTGGACTTCACCTATAGTTACTTCAATTGAAGAAGACCATGCTGTTCTGTGAGTGATGATCAGCTCCATGGTTATGGTGCATGTTGAGCACATAGATTTACAACCAATTATTCTTGTTGGTTTTGTCATTTTCCTCAACAACGTTATTTCTGAAGTCTAGATGTGGCAAAACTGCAAAAAACATGTCAAATAGTACAGGAGCACAAGCAGTTAGATAATGACAATTCATGCTCAACATTCATACTAGTACCCATACACACAAACACACAACTTTTCACAAAGTAAAAACACCTTGCCATTCATCCTGATTAATGACATACGGGCACACTATCTTCCATATATCTTATACATACAATATGTCTCTCTTCCACACACACACACACACACACACACACACACACACACACACACACACACACACACACACACACACACACACACACACACACACACACACACACACACACACACACACACACACACACACACACAAATAGTACAGACTGACGCTGACAGATAGCAGGTGGTTAGATCAAAGACAGCAGCGACACTGTACGTGTTGTTTCCAATGTGAGGGGCGTTGCCCAGGGAAACCATTTTGTGGCTGAAACTGAGATTGAGTTTCCCCTTCACTCGGTTGACAGATAACAAGACCTTGGAAATCAAACCCCGACAACACAGAACGCTCAGCCATCAGTCAGACCTGACAGCGTCTGAGGGCACAGCCGAGGTGGAGGCCGGGGAAGAAGGGCTGAGCTTCAAAATAAGATTAGTGCTGGGCAACGATTCAAATGTTCGATCGCGATTATTCGCAGAAAATCTTTTCAACGTTAATGCGCAAAATTCTATAATTATTTCAAAAGTATTATAATGAGGACTTTTATTCGAAAGTGCTGCTATATGAAAAAAAGTGCAACATCATTTGGTTTGCAAACACTTTAAAGTGGACCTATCATGCTATTTTTAGGCAATAGCATAGGTCTCAGATATATACAAATATATAAAAATCATGTCTATGAAGTTTTTTGCTCAAAAATACCAAACAGATCACCCATTCTAGCCATGCCTCATATCCCTCTATTTCACTTCCTGTTTCTAAAGTGCTGATTCGGGGTATAAAGCTTTAAAAAAATAAAAAAGGAGGGGGCTGAGCTCATGCGGGACGGGCAGCTACTGTCTAAACTAAATACTGCAGTGATGAAACGCCATATCATGGATTATCAAGGATTATTTCGGAAACAGATTGGAGCTCAAAGGCTTTCTCTCTTACTGGTTTACCACAGGTGAGTGTCTTTTTATTTCCTGCTTCTTCACACACATGTGCTCTCCAGTACAGGTTAGCTCTGAGTGTTAGTGATGCTTGCTAATGTAAACAAAGGCCATAGTACGTCCAAAACACGTCGGGCATTGTTTCTGATAGCAACTTTCTGATAGAGCCGTGGGTCCACCACGTGGGTGCCATCCGCTATAAATTTGTAGAGTCTATTTTTATATAACATTACAAGACTGATTCTTATTATTACATGATATGCTTATTGTAACATGAGATTGCTATGACTACAGAATAAATAGACACAATCACTAATCCCAGGTTCTGATGGGTTAGATACCAACGAGGGTAATAGTCAGAAGAAAGTTTTAGCTTGCAATAGAAAGTAGCAGAAGCCAGATGCAGGCACTGTAGAAACAGAGTTATTGAGGCTATGGCCTTGGCCGCCTGGGTTAGCTCCGCGCCCAGGCATAGCTGGGAATCAGTATGACCAACATTCCACTTTTCTGTAGAAGCTTCCTCAAAACAAATTACGTATGATGTTGCCAGAGTAGGGAGGGACTTCCACAGGCCGGCCGAATGCTGATTGGAGGATCGTGTTGCCAAGAGACTCTATCTGAGTCTGTGCACCAACCAAAGAGAACCAAGTCTAAACCATGGTATCTTTTCAGCTAGTCTTGACCAGTGTTACTGTAACGCCGTTAGTTTTAGCAGTAACTAGTACTCTAACACATTACTTTTTAAATTAAGTAACTCAGTTACCGTTACTACATGGTGCGTTACTCCGTTAGTTTTTTTATATAGTCAACATCCAGGTGAACAGAGATGAGAACTGTACTTAAGATACTTTAGATACTTCCAGTGTCACATGCGGAGACGGGCTGTGGGCGTGTTTGTGTTGTTTACTAACAAGACTATCATGGCGGCGGCGGAGCTCAAGTCTAGTTTCTCCACCTGGAGATATTCTCACTACTTCACTTTTGTCGAGCACAAAGAAAATAAAGTTTCTGTTAAATGTAAGTTGTGTCCTGGCGGGTCAAAGAGCCTATCTACTGCCCAAACCAGTCATTCAAATCCCTTAAAACATCTGCAAAAACAACATGCTGGGACGAAGCTAGTAGCTAAGACCACAGACACTCAGCCGACGCCACTCCACCTCCACCTGCACCCAAGCAACAGCGGCTGGATTTTGACCAAGGGACTGCTAGCCAGGGAAAACTCGATGAAGCCATTGCACGGTATGTTGTAGAACACATGCAGGCTATTGCTACAGTGGAGTCACCCGCTTTCAGGGAGCTAGTTAGCATGATAGCATGTCCGGGCGGCACACGGCATATGGGACGGAAGACTTTTTCCAACTACCTGGAGAAAGAATATACAAAAATGGAAAGCCAGCTAATATCGATGCAATCCTTAGCGAAAAATGCTAACGGACATTGGCACAGAACTCAAGATAAAAGTACCCTTATTACTTATTGTAGCTGCACATACAAGATATCCGATTAAAACTGAGGTTCCACAGATTATTCAGGTATATAGTATCATCACTGAGTGATCCGAACTCTTGACAGGGGAAGCAAACACAGACATCACAACAAGTATCTTTACGGAGCATTTACGGGAGATCGTCTCACCGTAGCTGTCAATCTGATCAAAAGACTGGTTCAATGGCATTAAAACGAGAAAAAACGCGGCTGAATCGGTTAATCCATAGGTTGATAATGTTTCTGGGTAATAATTTTTTTAATTGATAATCCATAATTCCATTTGTATTTAAAAATCGGAGAGTAAAAGTTAGCTGCTAATGGTAGCCACCAGAGTTATCGCAGCTTCCGGTCTTAGCTATGCGGCAGTCTCACACACACACATTACCAAATAAGGAGTATGTGGGAGTTCCCATCGATTCCATTGGCTCTGACGGTTAGAAAGATATGTTACATGTCAAAATCCAGCAAGGGGGGCCAGAGATAGGTCAAATACACCCAAATGACCTCAGAAGTGTTTTTTTTTGCTAAATCTCTCTAAAAAGGTCAAATTTCACTTGTTTTGCATCAATCTTGATACAGGGTACTTATTATATGTTGTAGTTTGGATTCCTAAAGCTTTTAGTCTACCATCCCATCATTCAAGGGTGGTTTTCACTTTAAGTTTTTTGTTTTTTTGGACGGACGGGCGGTGTTCAATCTGAATTTAAAATACAACCAAAGCTATTGGCCATTTATTATTATTATTATTCTACAGCAACAAGGTTTCTTAGTGAGGAACTTCATTTTTCACTCTCCTCACAGCTGCTGATGTTGCGAAATATACTACGGCAATTCAACCGGCAGCTTGCCACAACAACAGACACACACAAACACACCAGACAGACAGACAGAGACACACACACACACACACACACACACACACACCCTTTTAACTGGAATATATGCTATACTGATGCCTAGCAATTATTGAGACAATGATTCAGTAACACACATCACAATGATTAAATAAATCACAAAGGATTATCAGTAATCATTTCAAAGTTACACAGACACATTGGATTAACCTTCAGCAACGTTTTTATCGTTTTAATGCCATTGAACACAACTTTTGATCAGAAACAGCAAAAGGTAAGACAAATTGGCTGTGTTTGCTCCGTAAAGCTACATGGTGTGATGTCTGGTTTGCTTCCCATGTCGCGAGTTCTGATCGCTCAGTGATGATACTTACAGATGTAGCACCTCATTTCGGACGCCCCTACCCATGTGGGTCCGTGATCTGCACGGGGTGGGCCCATGCTGAAAGGAAAAACCCCTGCAGGACTTGATAAATAAATACAATTATAATGAAACCAGCTGCAATGGATCATGGATCCATCAGGGGGAGCTGTGATTAAAAAGCTGCCACGCTGGAACTCATGTGAAATAAACAGCTGATAGATCTACAGGTATGGATATTTGTTAAGATCCATATGTCACGGATAGGATCATATTCTGTGCTAAGTAAGAGACATGTAATCATTTACAAAACATCACCATGTTTGTCAGGGACCAAGCAGTAAGACAACAGGACACAGGAGTGGTTTAAATAAACTAGGGTTTTTATTTACCCAAAAATCCACAAAACATCATATAATAACTAGGCTTATAAAAGAGGTCAACAGAAAATACCTAAAAGAAACATAACAGGTGTTAACTCAACAAACGGACCTCCTACAATGAAAAACCAAGGAACCTATATAGTGGCTTGGCCAAACCAAGTTGAACCCAAGGGATAATTAATAGTCACATCATACACAGGACACTGACAAAACCCAAATCCCCCCTTTGACATGGAAGCAGGTGGTTTGTCCCAATCTGTCCCAATTGGCTCCTTGCAGTATTTATCAGCGCTCGGCCACGCCCTTTGCTGAACCAGGAAGTAACCTACCCCAATGGACATGGTAACTCAAGAGACAAAGAATGCAATTAATACAAACACATACTTGTGTATTAGCTGTGCTAAAATGTTTGAAGTAATGTCAGATTACAATCAAATGAAGAGTTTACCATCTAGAGCAAATGTGTGGTGTTAATTGGCATGTTTTATAGTAGCTGCACTAAAGCAAAACTACTGAAGATGAGGATGCAGTGTAGTTGGTTTACCCTGTGTGGCTGTGGCCATCACAATGTTTAACAAAATAATGTCGTTTAATCCACGTAGGTGTAAGTACAAAACCATCGGTTTTTAAATGGCGCGGTAATGTTACAAGCAGAAGATGATTCAGAGAGAGGGATGTAAAGAGCTCCCTCTCTGTGGTCGGCCGACTAGAAGAGGACCCACAAGCCTTCGTCCTTCCCGCTTGCTGGCTGTTTGCTCCTCCTCTCTGGGGGCTGTGGTGACGTAGGAGACTTCCCCCTTCTGTGTCCGATATTGCGTTAAACGGAGGATTTCGACATTTTACATTCATTGCTTACTTCCACATGCCCTTTCTCCTCCTTATCTCTTTCATGTTAACGGCGTCAATAGCCACTTTAATGATACTAATGGACGGTAGTCCCGGATGTCATCATGAAGGATTTTCAGAATAAAAGCTTGGTATTGAGAACTTCCGTTTTTTTCCAGAATAAAATAGCATTTAAACTGACGGTATATTTAAGATACATTATGGTATCAAAACATTGATTTTAATTTCTAACAGTCCATCCTTACACACCTAAAAGATGTGTATAATACTGAAATCAATGAGTTATTCATCTGAACTTGGCATAGTACATAACTCATATCAAAAACATACAATCAAAATGGAATGGTTCAATAGCCTTAACTTTATAAAAATACAAAAAATACTTTGACTGTGCTTAAAACTGTCTAACTGAAAACTGTCTTTAAACTGTCGCCTCATGAGAAATGTACCCTCCCTCCTTTCATACCATTTTAAGGTATGAAAGTAATATGTTCTCTAGAAGAGGCCGTCGTGATCAATCGGTACGTTAGGACATGGAATGCAACATCTAGCACTCCCCTGGGCCCCCTATGTTATCCTTGTACACTGTGGAGCCTAAACTCCCCCTGGGACTGGTCTCTTAGCCCTACTGGCTTTGGGGTGTTTCGCCATGTTGATTAACTGCATAAAAAACATCACTGGCTGTGCTAGTGCACAGGTCCCAGCCCAATCCTGTGGCAACACTGAGTACAAGGTTTTAGTTCCACGATACCAACATCTACTCTGGGATACGGCATTCTAGACAGTCATTTCTGGGAGAAGATTTTGGTCAGTTACAACAGTTGTAGAATTTCATTACTTAAGAGTTCCTACTTCAGTACCTTTGGGTGGTCTGTTCTAATGATGTGATAAAGTCCCTGAAATGGTGTGAAAACCGGTGGAATATCACTAACGCATTATACTAATTTATTTTCAATTCTGGTCTACTTAAATAACTATGCTAACCCCTTTAATAGTGTGTGGAACCTTGGGTGCCCGAGCATGTGATAATTACTCCCTCCTTTAAGGACTTTAAAAACAGAAGTCATTTCATTAATGGTTTGTAGTTCAATTCAGGAATTTTCACTTATGGCAGATATGTTTCTGCTTTAAATAACATCTCTAAATGTCAGGTCATCCCTGATTAAATGGATGAGCATTAGGAGCTGGTGGCGCTTGTCTTTTAAAACTCATACTCTGGTGCCGTGTGCTCCCTGTGAAGCTGCAAGTAAGATTTAAAACATCTGCAGGGTGGGTTGAGCGACCCCTTCTCCCTGAACAATATTTGTTGTCAAAAATATGCACCATTAAAATGAGTGATGCAAGGCCTCGCATGCATTACTCCCAATTATACTAGTTTTTAAAAATTGAAAATAGCAATCGCTCTTTGCCCAGTGTCTTTTTAAAACTCTGGGACGACAAACAAATGTTATTTCCACCTTAACAGTTCTCCTGTGGTAATAACCATGCTACAATGGAGACATCAATACTTTAGATTGGAATACTTTCTTTGGCTTGGTACTAGCTCTACCTTTAACATTCTTCATTCAAATAAAGATTTGTCTGCTTTTATAGAGTGGTTACTAAAACTATCCCTTTAAACTGTAGATCTATATTATAACTAGGGCTGTCAAACGATTACACATTTTAATCAGATTAATCACAGCTTAAAAATGAATTAATCATGATTAATCACCATTCGAACTATGTCCAAAATATGCCATTTCTTTATGTATATTGTTGTGGGAATGGAAAGATAAATGAAAGAAGGCGGATATATCCATTTAACATACAGTATCTATGTTTATTATAACATTGTTCTGTGTGTCAAAATGAAAGACAACCCACACACCTATCAATCATCAAACCGTGGGGTCTTAATTCATTACGTGTTGATTTCTATCAACGGGGGAGTACTTCAGGAAAGTCGACAGAGGGGTGGGGGGGGCTAGTGGAGTACTTCGTGACCACAGAGTGTGAACGTTGTGATCAGCTGTTTTAGCGCAGTTCTCCAGTGTAGGGGGGGAGTCTCCCTCCGCAGCCGGTTGCCGTAGTTTTGGCACAGTTCCGTTGTACAGACCAACGTTAACAGCAGCCTGTCTGTGCACACGGAGACCGACTCTGTCGTCCGGTGATCTAACCGCCTTCTGGAAAAGCTTCACAAGTACGTCGGTACGCAAATGCGCTTTGTGACACAAGTGACGGTACGCATTTCAGATTACGCACATAACCTGCGTACCAGTTATGTGCACCCCTGTACCAGAGCCATATTATTACTATTATATGGCTCTGCCCTGTACTACAGCAAAAGTATTCTCCGTCGGGACTTCCTGCAACAACACCACGCCGTTATCAAAGATGTTCTATTGAGAAGACGATCACTACGTGACAAAAGTTTTCAAAACCGTGGCTACTGAAATCAATCTTACTAACTGCTGTCTGTGCAATTTACTCCGCGAGTTGGCAGACTTTATTTTGCTTACTTTAACATCATTTTTCATGGTGGGGCTAAGCCATTTCTTGGTATGGCTGTAGCCTACCTCAGCCATACCCTGGCGCTGCCACTGGTGGCACGTATGGGGCGGGCCATTCTGCACATGCGTTAAATGTGTTAAATATTTTAATGCAATTAATTCAAAAAATTAATTACCGCCGTTAACACGATAATTTTGACAGCACTAATTATAACAAATTAAATCTTCCCCAAATTCACACATGAATAAGAATCTCTTAAAGAATAATTTGTTTATATGATGAAAAGATTGAATAATATGTTCTACCCTCAGTGTGTTTATGTGTAAACTCACTCACTCCCGTTTTCCTTCTCTCCCCCTCTGGTTGTCTCAAGCCACGACCCCCTCATGTTCTGCTGGACCACGCCAACTCCTCCGTCCTGTCCTCTCCTCCGTCCACCTTCTCCTCAGCCCATCCGCTCTTGAATCCTTCCACTGCAACTCTTTCCAGTGGCCCAACTGCTTTGCTTTTCATCTCCTCCTTTACAGTCTCTTCGCTGTTGCATGAAGGGCGTATTCCGCTCTCATGTCCCACACTCTGCTCTTATGCCAAATCTCGTGGCTCAGCTTGGAACTGCATGTCCTGTGGGGGACCGATGAGAGTGTGCCTTCTATAGCATGCTGTTTGGTTCTGGATGCCTCAGGTGGAGATGGTACTGGATGCAGTGTTTCAGCTCTGGTTCTCTGTCTGTTCGATGGAGGAGGAGGAGGAGGAGGAGGAGGAGGAGGAGGAGGAGGAGTCTCCTGTGGTGAGGTCTTTTGTCTGCCTGGAAGATGGGGTCGTAGCGGTCTGACAGGCGCGGAGAGAGAGAGAGGGAGAGAGAGAGAGATCTCGGGACGCATTACCTATAGTTAATTCTAACACACTGAGGTAAAATAAATCCGATCCTTTCCACTCTATTTTCCTAATCTTACTATCTGTCTTAGATGTTAAATGTCATCTAAACCCAATTAATGTCTACTAATGGTTGTGCCATATCCCTAAACATTGTTTCCACCCACTGTAACATGGCTACTCCAAATAACTCTTTCAGGAAACCTTTTTCTTCCATAAACTGAAATACCTACATGTTTCAAGCACCACATATTTCACACACTATAAAAGAACGTCCCCATATTTTCTCCATCACTTTAAATCTCACTGTTATTTAGATTATTAGTAACTTTTGTGACTGGACATATTATATCTGCAATGTCGCCACAATCTGCTGGGGATTTTGTTCATAGAGTTTGTACGTACAAAGCTGTACTTGTGGGTTAGTAGCCTGTTTCTACTGTAATCATTTTCAATAATTGTGCTCAGGTCACCGGTCGGTTGTTCATAAACTTAACAGGGGGTGTTTCTGGTACAGACTAAAACATGGATCCAGTGTATTTGGAGATTCCCCTAATCTGTATATCCCCATCACTTACATATCCCGATCACTTAAACCCATCTCATCATTTGATACAAGAACTGCATATATGGGGGGTGAATCATCTTGATTGTAACCACCTCACCTTTGGGACCGAGTATTTCTAACTCCTCCTCCTGTTGCTCAGCTGATCTTTTGGCTCTGGGGATAAGTGAAACTCTCTCTCCTCCAGGACAGGTCCTCCGCCAGGTGAACGCCCAGGAGTTTGATCACTGAGACTCTCACAGCCTCCATCAATGTACAGGGGCTGCATGACGGTCTTCTTCCTCCTAAAGTCAATGATCATTTCCTGGGTTTTCAGCTTGTTCAGCTGCAGGTTGTTTACTTTGCACACCGCTAGCAGTTGCTCCACCTCTTCCATGTACGCGGTCTCGTCACCCCCTGAGATGCAGCGAACTTTATGATGGAGTTGCTGGTGTGGGCGGGGACGAGATCATAGGTGTAGAGGGCGTATAGTATGGGGCTCAGCATGCAGCCCTGTGGTGATCCGGTGCTGAGACTGAGGGACGTTCATTACAACTTCTCACCGTTCCATCCACCGGGATCAACCCACTGTCTTTTGTGAACTTTCACCCTCACCCAATCACCTGGCCGAACAGGAGTCTCTTCTGGTGTCTCGTCTGGTATCTCTGTAGCTTTCCTAGCCTGTGTAGACAAAACTTGGATAATATTACTCAGAGTTCTGACATATTCATCACTTTTATTCGTCTAATATCTAAAACTGGACCACTTCCTCCTTGGAGAAGGCCCAAGCTTCAGCATACCTTTTGTCATTATGAGACCTATTATTAACTTTTTTTATGTTACATGTGTAACTAATGTCCTGCAGGTCACCCTTGAAAAAGAGATCTTTTGATCTCAAGGGGCTTTCACCTGGTTAAATAAAGCCTACAAACAAACAAAAACTACATGTTATTATTTATTAACTACAACGTCACTGAAATCTACCTAATGGCCACTCGCCACTGCTCTCCCCCCTCCTGTGATCTTCCAACCCCCCTGTGATCTCTCTTCTCCAGTGTTGGGCAAGTTACTTCCAAAATGTAATATATTACTGTCTTTTGAAAGTAATAAGTTACATTACAATATTACTGTCTCTGAAATGTAATGAGTTACACTACTTCGTTACATTTAAGTTACTTTCACCAAAATAACCACAAAAGAATGGCTAGGTATTTTAAATGCTAAAATGTAGTTTAGTGTAGCTCATTAGATATCCAGTGAAGGGCGATGTGGTATAGCATAACAACTGTGTAGGCCATTAAGGCTACTATCAACTTATATTACACGGCTTAGTTGAATACTCGATTCTGATTGTACCGCTCGTCATGTGACGAGGAACAACCAATCACAACCGAGAAACATCTCAACTTCTGTAAACACAAGTGTACGGCAAATATGGAAGATAGGTCAATTTCACAGCAGGTGGATCGTAACCCTTACTTTAAGATCTCTCCGGCATGTCCCCCATATTGATGGTATGTCAATAAAATATAACACAATCATTAATATCCTCCACTTTCCAGTATCAAGTGTCGCTTTCCGGGGGACACACCCACACACAATATTGTGTCTCTGTTTTGATCTGTGTGTATTTACTAGAGATGATCCGATCACGTGATCGGGGATCGGAGCCGATCACGTGATTTTCAAAAGATCGGAATCGGGAGAAAAAAATCGGGGATTGGGATTTTTTTTTTTTTTTTTACAAAATATTTTTATTATTTTATTTAATGTTACAAAACAAAAATGACCATGTCCACGTCTTAAAGTCATCCTGAGGACTTCGTTTTGGTTTAAAATTACACAACATCGTGTATGTGTTGCTTTCTTTGGGCTTGTTTTCATAGACCTGGGGCCTATACTACGAAGCTGGTTCAACCTAACCTGGATATGTTTGAGTTAGCCGGTTGGCCTAATCCAAAACATACGCGCTCTCGCTAAACTGTACTACGATGCTGGTTATCAAGTGGATCGCTCAAGCCAGCCGTTTCCTATCTAGTTAGGTGCGCGTTCACATGAAAGGGGTGGTATTTGGAGCATTCGACCAATCACAAACATGGAGAAGCGCACTGACAGCGCAGCGTCATACTTCCTGAATGAAAAGTGAACTTTAATACTAGTCAAAAATGAAGAAGTTAAACTTTAAACATCCATGACTTAAACACTTTATCCAGGATCAAAGCCACATAGCTGCACCTGCAAGGTGAATACAGCTGGCAAAAGAAAAAGTGTTTGAATGCATACATTAACAGGTTTATGATATCACTGCCCCGTCTAAGACACGATCTGACTTTAATTACATTTGTCTCGAGTGTTTCGTCAACTTAATGTGTTGCTTAAAATAATACTTCTGCATCCAGTATGTGACACTGTGAGTGTTGCACGGCCAGATACGGCTCAGCTGACTCAGATAAGGAGATATATGATACATTATGAAGTGATATGCCGCGGACTGTACTTAATGTACTCTGATCCGGTTACTTATGTTGTGGCAGATATTTAAGTAAGCTTTCTTAACGCTAATGTTATAATAGTCAGATTGCTCTGAAGATGGGAGGTGATATTCTATTAATGTTCACGTTCACACAGTCGGTGATTTTTGCCGGCCGTCTTTCCTGCAACGGCAGCTTTTCTGTATTTCCTTTCTCCTGTAATATGACTTGATCGCTTTAAACTCCGCACACTGAGCTCTGATTGGTCAGCAGGCAGTGCTTTCACTGAGTTGATCTCTTAGCCTGCAACCTAACCTGGTCCCGACCAGGTTAGCTGCTAAGCATAAGTTACCATGGAGATCTAGCCTGCTAAAAAGAGAACCAGCTTTGTAGGACAGGAAAGCCGGAGTTTCCCCTGAATTTAGCCGCTAAGAGAACATCCTGCTTCGCAGTATACCCCCCTGGTTGCTTATTTCTCTCAAATCTGGCATCAGAGTGGGCGCAGTGTCTAATAGTAGCAGCAAGCTAACGAGAGGCTACGTTCAGCTGGTGACTCGGGAGTCGGGACAGAGAAAATGTCAGGAGTTTGGAAGTATTATAAAATTGAAAGCGAAGGCAGTGTAACAGCCAGATGCAATGTTTGCAAGGCAGAGGTTCCGCGTAGTGGAAAGAACAGAGCTACGTTCAACACGACCAACCTAATACGCTACCTGAGAAACAAACACCAACAACAACACGACGAGTACACAGCGGCCACTCAGGTAACGGCACTGAAACAACCGACACTTTCATGTGGGCCCACCCACATGCACGTCTGGCCCACCCACAGCCAATCAGCGCTTCATAGCGCATAACCGGGAAGCCCAGAAGGCCACAAACTACAGTTCATCTAGTGGCCGACAGGGGATGGATGCAAAAAGGAGCAATTCCCATAGACCCCTATGTTAAAATGCCCAACTTTACAGCAGAAATGAACATGTTTCTAGCCTGGATCCAATAAAACTTATTCTGGATATAGTTAGATTCCACCTTCATGACAATGGAATAGGGAGTGCATTTTTTTACCGTGAGTTTTTATAGTAAGTAAAGTAACTTTTGCCGTGAGTGAATGAAAGTATTATTTCTTCTTGAGGTCTGCAGTTTAGCGCGTACACATTTGCTGAATATGAAAACACTCAGTGTGTGCCCACTGTGCGACTGTCAAGGATAAACAACCTGTGCCCCCGATATATGTTGTATGTATTATTGCTACACAAACATTACATTGCAGTTTAAGTGTCGCCAACTCCGTTTAAGAGATCTATCCCCCGTCTGTGTGCAAGGGGGCGGGGCAGTTTACACACACGCAGCTGCTACATGCAGCAACACACAGAGGAGATGGCGGAGAGAACGCGCTCCGAGGTGTGGTTAAACTATAGCCGTGTCGATGGGGACAATACTCGTTACCAAAAGTGGAATAAGAGTTTAGCATGTAAGGGCGGTAACACGAGCAATGTGTCTAAACATTTAGCAAAAGTGCTCCACATCCAGACGGAGGAATGCACCGGGTTGGACTGTCTTTCTAGCAGCTCTGTAGCCCCGTCCACGAGTAACGTTTAGTTTAGTTAGTTTATCTTTTCCAAAATAACCGATAAAAGTAATGTTAAAGGACCGGATCGATAAGACATAGACATAGACATACTTTATTGTCATTTCAACAAGACACAGAGTGTACTATTAAAACGACATGTCGTTGTACTGGCTTACAGGAACAGGACAATATAAAAACTTGCTAAAATTGTACATATAAATAAATAATAGTGACGTGGTGCTGATAAAATTAAAGATAAAGAGTGCATTTAAAATATAAAGACTTACTATACATATAAATAAAATAGACATACTATATAACAAATATGTGCCCTTTACACAGCGTAATGTAATCTTTATGTTACTGGTCTGCTTGCTGTTCAGCAGTCTGATGGCTTGGGGGAAAAGCTATTGCAGAATCTGCTGTTCTGCTCTTAATGCTGCGGAGCCTCTTGCCGGAGGGCAGCAGGGAGAACAGAGCATGGTGAGGATGAGTGGGGTCTTTAAAAATGTGCTGGGCTTTTGTCAGGCAGCGTTTCTGAGCGGTGTCTCAGATGGGAGGGAGAGAAACTCAGATGATCTTCTCTGCTGTCCTGACCACTCTCTGCAGAGACTTCCAGTCTTTGGCGTTGCAGTCTCTCGACCAGATGGAGATGCCGCTGGTCAGCACGCTCTCTATGGTTCCTCTGTAGAACGTGGTGAGGATGGGGGGGGAGCTGTAGAGCAAGTGTAGGCGCTGCTGTGCCTTCTTAAATAGTGATGTGGTGTGAGTGGACCAGGTCAGACTGCTTGTGATATGCAGCCCCAGGAACTTGGTGCTGGCTGTAGTCTTCACTGCTGTGCCGTTGATGTGGAGGGTGACGGTGCTTTTTGTTCCTGAAGTCGACAATAATCTCTTTTGTTTTATCGACATTCAGGATCAGGTTGTTGGTGTTACAGCAGTCTGTCAGATGTTTCACCTCCTCCCTGTAGGCCTGTTCGTTGTTGTCCCTGATGAGTCCCACCACTGTTGTATCGTCCGCGTACTTTATGATGTGGTTGGTACTGAACCTGGAGCATAAGCATAAGCGCTATCGATAAAAGTAATAGTACCGTTAAAGCCTTAACGATACCCATCCCTATGTGGATGTCAGTTTTACACACATTCTGAGGCCGCCGTGCCTATGTTTTTTGTTTTCACTGCTAATTTATGCTTATGTTCTATTAGTGCATTACAAAATCATTAATGATGTTTCAGCTCAGACCCCACGCTTAATATGTCTCCCCCTGGCCCACCTACATTTCTCCAGGCCCACCCACACAATAATTCCTGGCTACGCCACTGGTGAAAAGGCCAACCAAATAACAGCCAAGATAGCTGAATTCATCGCGTTGGATGACCAGCCGTTATCTGTTAAATCGGTATCGGCAGATTGTCAAAATCAAATGATCGGAATCGGATCAGGAGCAAAAAAAGGTGATCGGGACATCCCTAGTATTTACGGTATTTACATGAACACAGAGCAGATCAAAGCAGAGACATAAACACAGTTTTTTAGGGAAAACACTGCGGTCCCACAGACAATATTGTATCTTTAACTATCAACACCATAAACGGGTAAAGATGGTCGCTTAAGGTAAGGTAGGCCTACAACCTGCATCAGCGCCCTTAAAAGTCGGCACAAGAGTAGACATGCAGAGCCGGACCGACGCAGTAAAGTTCTACACCGCTTGACAGCAGACATGACCACAACAATATTATAAACATTAAAACTGCGGGCACACATGTGCGCGCAGTGATGAGCGGGCCCTCGCGTCCGTGCGCCTGTCGGGGAGGGCAGCCGATCGTCCCGGTGTCAAGCAGACGGGTGCGATTCCTCGGAAATGAGCCGTTTGTCATTTCTCAAATGTTCGCGTCCCAGACTCCCAGGTCCTCCGGCAGCGACCCGGAAACGGAGGTCGGCGCGCCGTCTCGAAGGAAAACAAAATTCTCTAAAGGCTCGTCAAGGATCGATTATCAAGGAGGCTGCCTGGAGGAGCCGTAACCGAGGATACACTGATTTAGAGGAGAGAGGAGTGTCTCTAGAGGAGCTATAACCGAGGTTACATTGAAGTATTCTCCTGAGTCGATTTCAGCCAACAGTGATGTTTAAAAGAGGTGTGACGCACGTATGACTTCTGTCAACGAAGCACAGCTCTGCAAACTTTTCCCGTTGTGATTATAAGTTATTTAAGATGATCAAATGTGCATCAGACTTTCTGCCCTTTACCGTTTGTTTACTCACTAATCACATCCCCCCTGGATGTTAGGTGATGTTACAGTGAGAACAGCTGCTGAGGTCAGTGCAGAAAGCAGAACAGTGTGTATAATATATATCGCTCAATAATATATGTAACATG
Source organism: Pseudochaenichthys georgianus (assembly GCF_902827115.2). Lineage (NCBI taxonomy): Eukaryota > Metazoa > Chordata > Actinopteri > Perciformes > Channichthyidae > Pseudochaenichthys > Pseudochaenichthys georgianus. Next base: position 174,438 of record NC_047515.1, read on the forward strand.
CCTACATTTCACACTTTATTTGTAGGCTTTAGGAGATATCAACACATAAACAGTAGATATTTTTCATGAAACCATGTAGTGTTTCACATAATAAAACATACAAGGGCCTGAAATGTATTATATGCTTTATATGTGTGTGTTGTGGAGTGTATTGGTGTCTGTCGTAATGAATATGCCGCCAGCAAAGGGCTAACAGTAGGTGAGTGTGTTTTGAAGTAACCTGTGTTCCCAGTGTCCAGATATGAGTTTGCTTAAACATATGTGTGTGCTTAATTACTTTGTATTAAATAGTAGCAGTCTGTATAACAAGAAGCTGGAAATATGAGAAGTGAAACATTTGTATTAGGAGTAGTGGAGATGTGAGAGATGAGATATCCTTATTTGGACACCGCGTGTCAAACATCTGGAAGGCTGCATGGTAAAATGTGTGTGCGTTCTGTCAAAGAGTAAACTGATGGGGGAGGGGGCCGGAGAGAAGGAAGTCCATGCAAAAGACCTCAAACTTAAGAGACTCTTGTTTCAGGGTCGCCTCGGCTGGCTCGCGCTGATTCATTGCGACAGGCCATCATTTTTGTATCTCCCAATAGATGACCTCTGTGGGAGGAGCATCCGACACAACTTCTCCCGTTGGAATTACATGTAGCCCTGTTGTGCCCTTGGTCCGGTATCTTTTTCCTCCTGCTGCCAAGATAGTAAGATCTCCCAGCAATAGGACCAGAGCAGGGGTACCCCTTTTAATTGTATTGTTGTTTTTTTACCATTAAAACAGATTATTGTTTATCCTTTATCCTGGTGTTTCGAATTCCTTCTTTTATCATTTAACCAGTTCATCAAGGGACGCGCGGAGCCGAGGTGGGCTTCAGACCACCATCTTCAGCGCTCCAACAGTTTGTGTTTGTGTGTGTGTGTGTGAGAGTTGATGTGCCAGGCAGACAGGCAGAACTCAGTAGATTATCCGACATATACATGGTCCAAAAAGGTATATTCTCCGTTAGCTTACGAGCTCCCCGTTTGAGCTAGCAACTATTTTCTTCAAAATGTAGCATCACATTGGATATGGGCTGAATTTGTGCTGGATTGGAATTTTTCCAATCATTTCCCTAGGAGGAGTTTGCAAAAATGTGCTTAAAATGCATGAACAATGCACATTTCTGAAAATGGCCCACTTTCTGGGGGACGGGGCTAATGAAAAGCAATTAGAAATATGTGTGCAATCATAATAGCAATGTGTATACAGCGTTTCGTGAATATCGGAAAAACTAAATGCGAGTAGTTTGGAGTAGTTTGCGACATGTAAATCGTCAAAAATTGTGTATTCGCTGTTAGCTTACGACCTCCACGATTGATTTATCAAAAATGTTCTTCTCAATTTAGCATCATATTGGAAAGGGGATGAACTTGTCCTGGATTGGAATTTTTCCGATCATTCCCCTAGGAGCAGTTGGCAAGAATGTGCTTAAAATGCATGAAAAACACACATTTTAAAAGATGGCCAACTTTCTGGGGGGCGGGGCTAATGGAAGGCAATTTGAAATATGTCCGCAATCATAAGAGCAATGTGTATACAGCGTTTTGTGAATATCGGAATAACTATATCCGAGTAGTTTGGAGTAATTTGCGACATGTAAATTGTCAAATGGTGTATTCGCTGTTAGCTTACGACCTCCAGAATTGAGCTATCAAAAATGTTCTTCTAGGACGCCATTGGGTCCTAGAACTCCGTGCTCGGGCCCTAATAATACCACCAATAACAATAGGTTCCTCGCACTCCGTGCTAGGATGCCGTCGGGTCCTAGCGCTCCGTGCTGGGGCCCTAAATATATATTTGTATTTATTTTAGGATCTTAAAATCAGACCTGTTTTTTAAATGATATCTGACGTCAGGCAGGCAGCTCTGATCATCTAATGATAAATGCGCCACACCTAATCGCCGGCCATTCAGCCACAGCTCCCTCTATGTAAATCAAACTGTAGACTGAAAGAAAGGGGAAAGTGGGGTTGTTCAATTTGCAAATATGCAGTTAATATATGAGACATAATTTATTCATGTTTCTCGTTGAAACATGAATCAGTCATGAAGAACAATTTTAATCTTGATGGCTGTACGTTCTATAAGTCTCAATCATGTTAAAAAATAAGAAAAAAGTTATGTTTATCTCTGTAACTCCGCCCACTGAGCACATACATCAGCAGCTTGCTCTGCAGCCGATTACTCAGCTTCTAATTATTATTTACAAATATTTATTCACAAATTAATATGGTCGGACTCAAACCCGTACTTTAATAGTTTCGTAATTGAACCTGAACAATATGGCACTTTAATGGACAAGATGTAAAGCAGAACAAAATTGCAAAATATATTTATTTTTTAAAATGTGAAGCTTTTTCTATCATGCAAAATGCACCTTTGTACGTCTTTTATACATGAATATGTGTCCCTGGTGTTCCAGGGAACTCACCAAGTGTCAGAAAACACAACCCTCTCTATTTTCCTCCTTAGCCAAATCTCTAAAAAAGGTGCTGCAACGCCGCAACGGATCTGAAAAAAACTGATCCAGATTTCAACACTTTTCTACGTCACAAAGAGGTGCTCCGCTTATTGGCCAACTCTCAACCTATCAGGGGAATGAGCCACGGCCACGTGCATTGCCAAACCTCTCATTCGCATATCGGCAGGCTAAATCAACTCCAGTCACATCTGTGTTTTTGCCTGCTCTTGCCAGGATGTCTAAGCCAGTTAAACGTTGTGCTGTTATTGGCTGCAAGACTTGGGACAGGGGACTGCATGCAATGCCATCAGTGGAAAAAGAAAATAATCTGTGGCTAGACTTCATTTTCAAGGGACATGTGCCAGAAGACCCCTGCGGATTTCTGTTTGTGTGTTCCAAACATTTTACCACAGACATGTTTATGAACTTATCTCAAGTCCAACACGGATATGCCTCCAAACTAATGCTAAACCCGGGATCAATACCAACCATCCGGGACCAGGCCAGTGAGGACACATCCAATTTTGAAGCTGTAAGTTTTTATTTAGCGCTTATTTAGTGTTTTTCCTGATAAAGCTATCTCTAGCTTGTAGTATGTAGCATGTAGCTTCGCCGTATAAATGTCGCCTCAAACCCAAATAGTAATCGGTTAGGTGTTTATATGTTTTTGTAACATTTTATTTTATTTTGTACGCTCCGCAGTCTTTGCTTTGTCTTTTATTTTAATTATCAGGCATTTGCTAACATGTTCAGACATACTGCCGTAATGGCGATCTGTGTGAAGGCTGTAAAGCCACGCCCTAGCCGATAACACAAGTATTTATTCTCCTATTTATTAGTATTTTGTATCCTCTAAAATCATATTGAGTAAGTTATAATAACAAACGTAATCTTCTGTAGGCAAGTGCCGTTTTTCCAGCGTTATATGTAAAAGCTTTTGTGATTGTAGTCTGTAAGAACGATCAGATATCATCGATCTGAAAGCTAAGCTACGCTACGCTAATGAGACATGACGTTTTTTGCAGCGTTATATGTAAAAGCTTTTGTGTGTTTACTTGTTTGCGCACATGAATATAAATGGGGGTGTGTTAGGATACAACAATGTGTGTATGTATGCGAGGGGGGACACACACCACGAGTAAAACGGAGCTAAAGCCCCGTTGGTCTGTTGTTGTTGACGAGGCCTTACCTCTAGCAACAGGCTAATTAGTGGCTAGCACTCATTACAGTCAGTCTACTGAGCTCAGCCCCTCTCAACCACATCATCTGTATTGAGTCAGAAACACAGCATGCACGTTACGGTTCAAACTAACTCAGATTGGAAAAGGCTAAGCAAAGAGCTTTGCTAAGTAGAGAGTTGTAGCCCCCAGCTTTTGGGATTTCAGACTATATTTATCCAAATAGTATTTTCTCATCCTGAATACTAAGTTGAGATGATTTTGTTCCAACTATGTTTTCTTCTTTACAGGCCAGCACCTCACATGCTACCAGCAGATTACCTGTGATGATAGATTCTGCATGTCAGACTGACCCACCCAAGTACCGTACTGTTCGTACACAGCTATCCTCGAGGACTCTTGGTTCACATCGAAGTACAGGTTAGAAGCACGTTTTTCAAATGTTCTTTGGATACATCTTGACATTCTGATGTTGTAGCCTTTAATTTGTATGCTTCTAATTGTTGTAAAATCTTTTTGTTTTATCTTTTGTTTTGTTTTTAATGTCACATACAATTATGTTACTGCTGTCCAGGCTACAATTCCCTGCAGAAGCGTTGGTGGAAAAACACTTCCGTTGGGGTGCCAGTGCCCTTTTTAACATCCACCCCCTTAAAGAGACCACCAAAGAAGCCCTGTGTGGATCTTGAAGAGGAATACGAAGATCCATTTGAGGGAAGCTCTTCTTTGGTGATTTCCGAAGGCCAGGATGCAACTTATGATCCAGAAGAATCCATAACAAATGTTTCCATTTATTAGAATGTTGTGCAGGTAAAATAAACCATAGTTACTTACTAATTAGTGACAATTTGTACATCCTTTGCTATTATTTACATTTGTTTTTCTCATGGCGGAAATGAAAGACTGTACCTGGCAGCCCTGCACTACAATGAAAACGCTGAGCGTGCACAAGCCACTACATCCACTGGAAACCCTCTGTATAAACTGCAGTTCCCAAAGGCCAGGAAGGGAGAATGCAGAGCAAACCCAGTAAAGACTGACCCCACATTCCGTAAGTGTTTAAAATATTTATTATACAACTATTTACAAATATAAAATTAGAAAGAACTTTCAGTTTTTTACATGCATATACTAATCTAAACCACATTTTTTGTTGTGCTTTTTTAACATTGCACAGGCTACGTGGCTTCCATACTTGATGGACCTCATCTTCGACCAAGTCTTTGTGGACCCGGCACCATTCACACAGGAGCTTCTGAAGATACCCATCCCAGAGGACCTGTGTTCCCAATATGAGCGATCTGACAGGGAGGAGGTCATCGCCGGGTATGCTACACGGTTCAATTTGGCTGCTGTCTGAACCCAACATAGACATTTCATGGATCAGGAAACTCCCTGAGGACAACGCAGGCCAGAATCACAACTATGATCCTGCGTCCAAGGAAGCCCCAGCACCAGCTCACAAAGCTTCTGTAGGCTAGATACCTGTGACGCCTGAAATCATTACAACAATAATGTAGTGTCATTTATACAAAATACAAGTACATTTAGTTTTTTTTTATGGGTTCAAAGAACCGTTGATTTTGACAATAAAGTTCCGAGTTGATATCAAATGTGTCGTGATTATTCATGTGTGGATGGGTAAAGAATATTCTGATTTCAAAAGCATAAGGTTGTGTGTGGACTTTTTTTGTCATACACATGGGTGTGTTATGCCATTGCTGTGTAGTATATAATATAATAGTACAGAATGAAAGATTGCGTAAAGCCATATACACCAGTATTTATTTCCATGAACAATATTAGCATTCGTTTTACAATTTCAGTCAAAACAAACAAACCACTCACTGCTCTATTTGCCTCAACTGTAGTCCACCATGTTCAGCTCTGTAAATATTCAACGCATTCTGCAGGGAGAACACATTCAGGCACACAGGCTCCGATCCAGGATGGTCCACCATACAGGTTACAGAGTCCTCAAGTTCCTGCATCCGTCTTGACACCTAGTGTGATAAACATATATTGAATGACATGTTAAAAATGTATTCTCTAAACAGGCAACTTAGTGAAGCTATCAAAAATGTTACCTGTGGTATCTCCTTGCAGCACACATTCTCCGTTCAGAAGGCATCGTGGCGCAATTTGTACAAAGAAGTCAATAACTGAGCTTTTAAAAACACATGAAACTACACACATTGCTGACAACTGAGGTGTTGTTGGAGTTATACTTTTATCACCCTCAGTTATTGAACTTTCCAACGGTTGTTGCACGATGTTGGAAGAAAAGGACTGTAAACTATTAATAAACACAATGAGGCCATTGTATATATGCTGAAAATATGAAGGTCTCCCTTTATAAATATATATATATCGCTGATTTTGCGTTACAAACTGTACACATTGCATTCTTGCTAATTAGCCAAAATATGAACGGAATAAGGAGCAAGCATCGTAACAGAGTAAAATAAATAGGGACAACAGCTTGTCAACTAACCATTCAGAAACGTCCTGCTGCAACCGAGATGTTTGCACCTCCGCTGCTTCAGGGTCAGTTTCTGAATCAAATTGATAATATGCTTGAACACATGCATTGCTCTGAGGTGACATGTTTATTCCACACTCGTAATCACAGCAAGCATGGTAACGTGACTCTCGCCGGCTCATGCCCCGCTCTTCTGCAGGGAGGCGTGGTCAGCTGCTGCTCAGAATTTTCAAAGACAGGCTTGGAATAGAGCGAAAATGAGCGAAACGAGGCATGGCTAAAAAATGATCTGTTCGGTATTTTGAAAAATAAAATGTATAAATATACCTTATATAGGTATGGTCATACACTATATCATTTAAATATAGCATGATAGGTCATAGGCATATTTATACTTTTTATTTTTCAAAATACCAAACAGATCATGCATTTTAGCCATTCCTCATTTCGCTCAATTTAATGTTTAATGTCTTTGCATGGGCTGATTCTGTGAGAACAGCACCATCTACAGGCCTGGCATATGTACTAAAGCGTCTCCAGCGCTTTCGAACGGCAATGTCCGTGGCTGTCTCCTCCTGATTGGTGGAGTTGGCCCAATAGCCATAGCGCCACTTCTGTGACGTCAGAGAAGTTTTCAAATCTGGATCAGTCTGTATCAGATCCGTTGCAGCCCCTTTTTTAGAGATTTGGGTGTGGAGGAAAATAGAGAGGGTTGTGTTTTCTGACACTCGGTGAGTTCCCTGGAACACCAGGGACACATATTCATGTATAAAAGACGTACAACAGTGCATTTTGCATGATAGGTCCCCTTTAAGTAATATCATACATTAACCCCATTATAGCAGATGCCACATTTATGCATCAATAATTACAACGGAGTATTTCTAAATACAAGTTGTAAAAATACTTATATTGTTTGTTTGTTTGTTTGTAGCCTTTATTTAACCAGGTGAAGCCCCTTGAGATCAAAAGATCTCTTTTTCAAGGGTGACCTGCAGGACATTAGTTACACATGTAACATAACAACAACAGAACAACAATAAGGATGACATACAACATAATGTACAGGGTACAGTTTACAAAACTCTTTGTACAGTGACAGGTACCATGAGTATCAAACAGGATGTCACCCAGCCGAGTTTTAAAATGATGCAGGAGAACCAAAGTGCTCAGTTTTAAACAGGTTTGCAGACTGTTCCAATTTAGTGGAGCTGCACATCCAAAAGCTTTCTTCCCTAAGACAGTCCTAGCACTTGGCACATTTAATAAAACAACATCATGAGATCTCAGGCAATACGTACTTTCAATTCGTCGAGAGATCAGAGAGCAGATATAAAAAGGTAGTTTACCCAACATGGCTTTATAAATGAACATGGACCAGTGACTGAGCCTCCGTACAGTTAGTGAAGGCAGACCTGCCCTTGCATACAGGGTACAGTGATGAGTCAGTGCTTTACAGTTAGTAACACATCTCAGTGCGCTGTGATACGCAGCATCTAACTTTTCCAGGCAATGGGCAGGTGCATTCATATAGACCAGATCCCCAGAGTCCAGCACAGGTCAAAGGTCACATAGCCTTTTCCTGGCCTCAAGCGAGAAACAGGACTTGTTTCTGAAAAAGAAACCTAGCCTAACCCTCAGCTTTTTAAGCAGATTAGTGACCTGAAGTTTAAAAGTGAGACAATCATCAAGCCAGATACCAAGGTATTTGTAACAGGTAACCACTTCAAGTTTTGTTCCTTGCGTAGTTACAATATCAAAAACAGGCTCTGGTGTATTTTTTGCTTTTGAAAAGAGCATTACCTTGGTTTGATCCACATTTAAACATATATGTATTTAATACTAATAACATAATGATTAATTTTACTCTCAGATGATAATACTTTTCAGCGTTAGGGTTAACTCCGTTCTGACAGCGCTTAGCTCTCTGCTGCAGAGAGGAAGAGAAGATCACTGCTCTAAACAAAGTCAAAAATCCTACATCCAAACGGAATAAATATAATTAATTATTATTAATACGTTAAGTCTTGTTCATTGTTTCTCACTTTTATTAAATGTTTGATATTTCCGGCACAGACCCTTTCATACCGGCAATGCGCGATAGAAACAACAGGAACTGCGACAGCATAAATATTGTAAATATTAAATATACTATACAACATTTACAAAATATATTTTGTAAATAAATATATGTTCAAACATCATAACGGCCAGGACGAAAAAATTGGAAAATGATACATCTCCAACGAGGCGTTTTGGGGAGGTATTTTCTGTGTACTTTGAGGGTTTGTGACTCTGCAGACCGTTTACATCAACCTGATCTCACCAGAATGCGTGACTCCACCACGACTCCTTAACACCGCATTGCGTGGTGGTGTCACGAACTTTGTTACATTTACGTGTGTGCACCACGCAAACAACCCCAATGTAAAGTGAATGAGGCTCCTTTGTCGTGGTGCACACACGCATTTCTACAACGTCCTGCAGTGAGCTTTTATTCTATAAAACGTTTTTAAAATCTACGTTATAGCTTGTAGTAACTCACGGGAGGCTTCTTTTATTTTATTTGTATTCATAATAATTTTTATTTTTCGTCAGAATGTGTTATGGTGCATTAGTTACGAATTTTTGTTCTCAAAAAACAGTGCATTGTGTGTAATACAACTATGATTTGTATTAAATTAGTTAGTTTTTAAGGAAGGCCAGAGCTTCAGCTGTGTCAAATAGATTGTTCCCTTTAGTTAACGTTTTTTAAAAGAACATTATATTCCGATTTGATCATGTCCCCTTTATTGTATTACGGAGAGTGTTGGAGTCTACCGGACCAGGTCCGTCCTCCGTGCAGATCGTTTGGATATGGCCGTTCTTAGTTCTGAGGGTAAAGGAATTGTGTCCTAGACACTATTCTCTGTTAGCTGTACAAAACTAGACTTTGCACTCCAATGGATTGTTTCTTCAAATAAGCACTTTATTACACAGTTCAACAAAGATACATCAATCTGATACTATACCACAAAGCGCCTTGGACTCCTTCTTGAGTTCTCACCGTGACAAGCTCGTCAGTGTAAGATCCCAGTTGAAGAGAGCCCCGAGTTATAGAAACATCCTGTTCTTTATAGTATTTGCTGTGAAGCCCCCACCTTTGGTGCTCTCTCTTGTTGTAATCTGCCTTTGCTGCCCAGCAATCCCCAGTTTTAGCCACGGTCAGGGCCAGGGCCCAACTCCCTCTTCCTTATTGCGATGTGTCTTTATTACCGCCTTATCTGGTTTTCGCTCACAAGACAGTGGCGCCTTTTGAAGGTCAGGGCCACACATACTCGTAACATGGTGTTCTAGTCCTTGAAGATAACAGGATGTAGCCGGTCAACTGCTGAGGCTTCTCAGCAGTTAACTTTAACACAGTACTTTTCCACTCAGACAGCTCAATGTTTTAGCTTTTCCATGATAGGTTTACTATATCTTATATTCACTGTTACTTTTGCCTTATCTTTATCCTTCAATCCCCCTTTTGCCCCATTCTAATGATTGGGGCAACAAAACAACGCTATTGTTTATGTACATTTATGTCAGCTGTTTTAGGCTTCTGTCTCTCTTTCCCACATTATGCCATACGGTGGTAATGGTGGTGCTGTCGGGAAAGTGTGCTGCCGCTTCTTCTTCGCCTTCCTCAATGTATGGGTTGTTTTCTAAGGATAGCAAGGCGAGTTGTTGGCCCAGGGGAGTAGAAGGTGCTATGGCAGTACTAATTATTTTGTCCACCATTGAGCGGATACATGGGATGCAGCAGCACCCGCACAAGGTCAAAATTGCTGCAAACACAGCCATTGATACCAATACTGAGGTGACCAGGGTTTTGTATTTGAGGGTTTTCAGACCGTCCAGTGCTATTTGTACAGTGCCATCTGCAGCGGTGTTGTTGGGAATGAAGGTGCAGCATTGCTCTCCGAACATTGCACATACTCCGCCTTTTTTCTGCTAGGAGCATGTCTAGGGCCATTCTGTTTTGATAGGCCATGAGTGATGTGGCTTTCAATTGCTCACTAACTGCCTTGAGTCCGACATGTGTGAGGTTTCCTAGGCGTTGGACATTATAATGAACGTAATTGATGCGGTCTGAGTTTTTATTGATGACACACCAGGGGCAGATGACGGATGTGAAGCCGTCCGCTACTTGATCGGCTATTTTGTAGTCACTTGGTATGCCCCGTGGTAGCCCTATTGCGTCTATGTACGTTGGATCTGGGTCAATCATGGCTTCGCGTTTGACTCTGTTCGTAGTATGATAGGGGTATTGTTCTGCCAGGTTTGTTATGTCCCCTACTTTTAATTTGTAGGTTTTCACTGGTAGAAGCGAAAGTGACCAGTGCACATAGACCACTGGCATTATATGGGACGCGATCGTGGAGTTGGTTGCCACCGCAGTGGAACCATATGTCTGCTCGGATTACACCGCGTCCAGGTGTAGTTGGTGTCACTATGTGGTCGCAGAGAGTTTTGTTGAACCCCCCAGTGTTTCTGATTGTGGTGTTGAAACAGGTGTAATTCAACCTCGGAATTTTTGCAAAGAATAAGGGCGTTTTTAATTCCGCGTTGGCTAAAGGGAAGTAAACGTCGTATTTAGAGCAATTGTGTTGAGGGTTGTCTGTCCCCATTATTTCAGTGGCACACATTGGTTCTACCGGGGCAGGAATTATGTGGAGCAGGGGTCTGGCTCCCATACAAACGAGGCAGTCATCGCCTGTGTCTAGCGCGGCTTGTTGTGCCATCAGTAACCAGTTGTTGCTGTTTGCTGAGTGTCCCGAGATTCCAGTTGCTGCTTGGAACTCTTGATCAGTTGTCCACTCCTTAGTGGAGTGGATCACCACCCCCTTTTGGACGGATACTATGTCAGATTGTGGTCTTTTAATGCGACTGGACATGCATACGTATATAGAGAATTTGGGGCTACCCGATGCCTTGGGCCATAGATAAAAGGATGCGCAAGGGGGTTCATCTTTCTTGGGTTGGGGTACCCCCGTTAAGTCTAACTGTACTATGAGGCCAGATGAGGATTTTGCCAGGTGTACTCTTTGCCTTACTTTTTTCGCTGTTCCTGTTGACGATGAACTCCAATCCGCCCCTGTCTCTCCCACCAAGTCGGTCCACGCTCGACCATAGCTATATCTTTCATTGGGATCGCCTTTTCCGAACCATACGTCTAGCGTCATGTACCATTGGTATTTGTTTCCCCACGACCCTCCTTTTTGGTTGCGTTCGTTTGACAAACTGGTGTACGGGATGAGGGTAGTGGTGCTTGAGTCCGAGGGTATGCAAAGTGTCAGCGAGATGTGTCTTAATGCATCTTTCTGGTTACATTGGGTGAAATTTGCCGTATCTACTGTGCCGGCCACATCGCGGACGTGTCTAGTTAGGCTGTTTTTTGGAGGAGAAAAGGTATCTTGTGTAGTTTCATTTTGTAGGGAATTTGGATTATTACTTTGGTCAATGATTTGCCTCCCCCTTTCACCCACTATGATAATGAATATTCCAACAATGATGAAAAAACAAAGTGTTAAGGCCAAGCAATAGAGGTGTTGGTTAGGTCCTGAGTTCTTCTTCATCTTTGTTTTTCTTGTAAAAGTTCTTTGGTGTATCAGTGTAGGTGAGTGTCTCTTGTGTGGTGTGTGTATGTGATGCGTGTGGTGTACCGCCTACTTTGGGGGAGCGGTCCCTTGTTGTGCCTCCTCGCCAGCTGTTATCTCCTGGGCTGCCGTTGGTTCTTCTGTTGTCTCCTCCTCCTCGGAAGTGGAGTCGATGTCCACACTTGGGGGTTGGGGGGCTTCGGTTGTTTGCCTGATGTTCAGTTGGCCTAGGTCCTTGATGGTGTCAGCGAGGGTCCTGGTAGGTGCTGGTGCTTCCACACACCTGCTCCAGTGGTACCACGTGTCTCCTTTTCCATCTACTCTGACTGCATGATCTGTTCGCTGGGTTACCTTGAGTGGTTCAGAGAACCATGGAGCACACCACTTGGGTTTGATCGTCTTCAGGCGGACGTCTTCAGGCGGACGTCTTCAGGCGGACGTATTCAGCGTCCCTGCTGCCCTCAGCTTCCTCTGTGTGTCCTTTAGCTCTGGCTGCTGTGGATTCGTCTGCGAACTCTGCAACGAGGCATTTTAGTTGTTTATAGTAGGCCTGGTGCCCCACTTTGTCATACAGTTCCTTTGAAACCGTGGCTCCCGCCCCTTGGCCTGGAAACTGGTGCCCATGAGTCATTTCATATGGAGTGAACCCAGTGGTCCTGCAAATGGAACTCCTGATAGCCAATAGGGCGAGAGATAGTGCCTCCAACCATGTCATTCCTGTTTCTTCCATCGCCTTTGCTAGTTTCTGTTTTAGATTTAAGTTCATTCTCTCAACCTTTCCCTGTGATTGTGGATGATACACTGCTCCAAATCTGTGGGTTAGCCCAAGAGAGGCTTCCACCACCGCTAAATCGTGATTTTTGAAGTGGCTGCCATTGTCACTGCGAATCTTTTTGGGGAACCCGTGTCTTGGAATGTAGGTTTGTACCAGGAAGTTGATTACAGACTGGCTGTCTTCTTTTGCACAGGGGATGGCTTCTGGCCACCCTGTGTAGGCATCCACATCCATGAGTATGTACCTCTTTCCCCTGTGTCTGTCTATCATGTCTGTATAGTCTATGACTATCTCCTCCCCTGCCATTGTTACTGCAGGAAACGTTCCCTCATGTGGTTTGATGGTGGCCCTCACATTGTAGCGTCCACAAATACTGCATTCTTCAAGATGATTGGCTATTAAATCTGGTAGGTAAGGGTGCCACCAATGGGTCAGGGCCCTAACCATTTGGTTCTTTCCTACGTGTGCCATTGAGTGTGCTTCCTTCATCATAGCTCTTACCCACCCTGGTGGGATCACTGGCCTCCCGTCTGGGGAGTACCAAATGTAATTTGCTCCCTTTCTTGCCCCTTTGTTTCTCCAGGCCGTTAGTTCTTGCGGGGAAGCTTTAGATTGTTCTTTAGCCAACTCCTCATCTGTTCTGGCTTCTAGTATTCCTTCTTGGGGAGCCCGTACAACCATTTGTGAGAATGTGGCTTCGTATCCGGCTGCCTGCTTGGCGGCCAGATCGGCGGCATTGTTTCCATCGGTTAGGTACCCTGTGGTTTTGGAGTGTCCTTTGCATTTGATTACAGCTACTCTGTTGGGCTTCATGATAGCCTCCTCTAACGCCTTGATTTCGTGATAGTGTTTCACTGGTGTTCCTGTACTAGTTACGAATCCTGCCCTGAGTCATCTTTTTAGGTCGTGGTGCACTACCCCGTGTACGTATGCTGAGTCTGTGTACACATTGATGTCTTGATCTATTCCTTGGTTCAAAGCGGCGATTACGCCCTTTAGTTCAGCTAGTTGAGCTGACACTTTTCCTTTGATGGGGGAGCAGTCAATGTTTTCAAAAAGTCCTGTCTCATTACTTCGTCCTACCACAGCGTAGGCCCCTTTTAGGCCGTCCTGTGGGTGTCTGTAACAACATCCGTCAGTGAACATGTCTCTTGCCCCTGTTACTGGCGTTTCCTGCATGTCTGGGCGTATTTTTACATCCTGCATTACTTTTTCCTCACACCTGTGTGGGACTCCTTCTCCTGGTAAGTAGTCTGCCATGTTGGTGCCTTCATGTGTGTAGGTTATGTGTGGCTGTGTCAGAGACTTTTCTAACCTGGTCTGTCTTGCTGATGTCATAGTGAAGGCCGCTGAGTTGACTAGGGCTACAATGCTTGTGAGCACTGTAGCCCTGTATGGCTTGTGAGCACTGTGAGTGGGTGTCTCATCACTATGTGTTGGATTTTCCTTAGTACTCTAGCCACTCCAGCTGCATGTCTGATACATGGGGGTTCTTTTGCCTCTGCTGCATATAGTGCTACGCTAGCATACAGCAAAAAAATTCTGCCTGGACTATGATCCCCCTTTTTCTGGAAAAGTACTCCGTTTACGGTGTTTTCTTTTTCAGAAACATCCAAGAAGAAGGGGTGTTGATAGTCTGCTGAGGCCAGTGCGCATACTGTAGACATATCTTGCTTGAGAGTTATGAAAGCGTGTTCTGAGTCTGAGTCCCATTCTAGTTTGGCAGTCATGTTCCTATGCCCTTTCTCGTTTATCAGTGCTCTGAGTGGTGCTGTGCGTAGTTTGTAGTCCGCTAAATACATACTGGAGTACCCACACAGGCCCAAAAAAGAGAGCATGTCTTTGACCAGTATTGGTTTTGGGTGGGCCAGTATTGAGTCCTGGTGGGTGGTGGACATTGCGGTGCCGTCTTCAGACAGCACTCTCCCTAAAAAGGTAACCTCCTTTCTGGCACATTGGATCTTTGCTTTGGATGCTTTGAACCCTCTCTCGGCCAGTCGTGTTAGAACGGCTTGTGTGGCTTTTAGGCAGAAGTCTGCGTCAGTGCTGGCTAAGTGTAGGTCGTCTACATACTGTACCAGGATGGTGTCTTTGGGTAGGTCTAAGTCTTGTAGCTGTTCCCTTAACACTTTGTTAAATATTCCTGGGGACAGGTTGAATCCTTGTGGTAGTCTTGTGTACTGAAACCTGTGCCCTTTGTGAACGAATGAGAAGATGTGTCTTAGGTCTGTTGCCAGGGGAATGCAGAAAAATGCATTAGCTAAATCTATGACTGTGAAATGTCGGTGTCCTGGACCAATCTGGGCTATTGCCACATGTGGGTTTGGTACCGGAATGGGAGGTGTCGTGATTCTAGAGTTTATGCGTCTTAGGTCATGGGCCATTCGGTATGTCTTACCCCCTGCCTTCTTTACTGGGAGTATGGGAGTGTTCCACTGTAAGTCTGTTGAGACTTCCAATACCCCTGATTTTATTAGTCCGTCTATGGTTTCATCAATACCCTCTTTCGCCGCTTGGGCCATAGGGTATTGGGGGGCGTAAACTGGTGGGTCAGCTGTGTATTGGAATCGCACTGGTTCGGCCAGGATGCAATGTCCTACGTCGTATGGATCTTTTGACCAAAGATGTCCTGGTAGTTTATCAAACATGCTCTGTGTGTCGGGGTGGTCCTGTTTATCCATGTGGTGGTCTCTGACCACCGGGACTTCCTCATAGTTAATGCCTTCCTCTGATGAGTGTGAGATAGCATGTGCTTTGAGTGAGGGTGAGTATTCGACCTGTGGGATGTCTGTAGGTATCCAGTCTGTGGCTGTTTGGGCCTTTTTTACAAAGGGGCCCAATGATCTTGCTTCTGAGTTGGGGCCTAACAATAGGGTTATGTGGGGAACCGACTCTGGTCCCATTCTGTACCAGTAGTCTTGATCAAGGTCGAGGAATACTTCCGCTGCCACCCCTACTTCTGATATGAAAATTCTCCCTGTGCATACCCCATCAGTTTGGTCATACTTTTTGTCATCCCATTCTTCAGCAAACGTTTCGTCAAATGGTGAGCGAGAGTAGAAGAAGGTGACATGGGGAGGGTCTTTTGGGGGGCTGTATGGATGTATGGCCTGTATCCAAGGTTTCCAAAGGGAGAACTTCCCATATAACGAATCTCTGGCCTTAGCCTCTTCCAGAGGGCGGGTCAGCAGACCCCAATATATGGTTGTTTCTTGGAAGGCCGCTGGACTGCAGGATTGTGCTAACAACATCTGGGAATGCGATGATATGGTTGCAGAACAGTTATAGAATGCACCATTGGGGAATGTGACTTTCAATCCGTCTGGGGAGCACAAGATGGAGGCATTTGATTTTATGAGGATGTCTCTTCCTAACAGGTTAGCTGGGCATTGGGGTGAGAGGAGGTATGGGTGTTGGAATGTCTGACCAGCGATGCTAGATGGGAGTTTATGGGTAAGCGGAAGTTGTTCTATTTGTCCTGAAAACCCTACTACTGCCACTGTGTTGTGTGACGCCTGTGACTGGTACTTAGGGTCTTTTAGGGTAGAATACCTGGCCCCTGAATCCACCAAGAAAGGCAGTTGTTTGTCTAACACCGTGACAGGTATGAGTGGCTCCGCTAGGCCTCTCATAGTGGGGGTTCCTAGGACTCCCTATGTAATGTACTGGTCCTGGTCGTACTCATAATCTCCGAATACGGGACACTGTTGGGGCGGAGAGTCACTTCTTATCTTCCACTGGATTCTACTCCTTTAATTTCCCAGGGAAGGTTTCACACAAATTATTAATTTCTCAGGGAAGGTTTCCCACAAACTATTCTTTCTCAAACAATCAAACATTGTACACAGATATATTAGTATCAAACATTGGCCCCAAAAAGAACCTTGAAAAGGACAGGTGTGTGCGTTTGGTAAAGAGGAAGTGTGTGTGTGTGTGTTGATATCTTGGTCAGGGAGTGTATGTGTGTCAGGGTATCTGGGAAAGTGTGTGTGTGTGTGTGTGTGTGTGTGTGTGTGTGTGTGTGTGTGTGTGTGTGTGTGTGTGTGTGTGTGTGTGTGTGTGTGTGTGTGTGTGTGTGTGTGTGTGTGTGTGTGTGTGTGTGTGTGTGTTGGTATCTTGGTCAGGTAGTGTATTGTGTGTGTGTGTGTGTCAGGGTGTCTGGAAAAGTGTATGTGAGAAGGTTTATATATATACAGGATTACTTAAAAACAGTCCCAAATAATACATATACAGTTCAAGATAATACCTGTTTACTTTAATACAGTTTAGAACAATATCTGTTTGCTTTAATCCCTTTTTTGATCTCACCTTCAGAGATCAACTTATACAGTACACAGCATTTGGAACATATCCACTGTCATTCTTTTCTACTGTCTGTTCCCCAACATTTATATAAATCCATCAGTCGCTGGGATTTAGGGCACCTTAAACCTTTAGGAACAGTCCACCATAACAACTTCATATGAGAGTGGAGGGAGACCAAAATATGTTAAAAAATTGTCCTTGTCGGCTGATGGATTTATATAAACATGTCAAACATGTCACCGGTCCCTCCTGGGGGTCCTGGTGTTTTTACCGCCCTGTCCATCCTACTTTTATGGTTTTATGTCTGGTCAGTCTCTCCTCCACATTGTCTTGTCCCTTTTTAAACATTTCTGTTGGACTTTTTCCCCCGACGACCTAGACTATCCACCTCTTTCTCACGGAAGGCTTTCAGCAGTCCGCTGTCTGTCATGTCTCGGTACACTCTGGCTACCCTACCTTCTCATTTTTTGTGATCAACTTCCTTTTGTCCTTCTTCCACCCATTCTTTCCAAACCTCGCGACGTACATCTGGGATTTTGAAGCCTAGCGCTTCTTCTCTCGCAGATTCGCCTTCCATTTTCTACTTTTCCTTATCTTTCTTTATTAGATTATCTGGTTGCTAGCGTCTTTTGCTAGTCTTCTACCTTTTCTTAGATACTAGGGCCTCGCCTAGTTTTACACTGTGCTATGGTTACTGGTACGGCGACCAGTTTTACACCTTCCCTTAGATACTAGGGCCTCGCCTAGTTTTACACTGTGCTATGGTTACTGGTATGGCGACCAGTTTTACACCTTCCCTTAGATACTAGGGCCTCGCCTAGTTTTACACTGTGCTATGGTTACTGGTACGGCGACCAGTTTTACACCTTCCCTTAGATACTAGGGCCTCGCCTAGTTTTACACTGTGCTATGGTTACTGGTACGGCGACCAGTTTTACACCTTCCCTTAGATACTAGGGCCTCGCCTAGTTTTACACTGTGCTATGGTTACTGGTACGGCGACCAGTTTTACACCTCCCTTTGGACCGCGGCGGATCCTTATAAATTACGGGTTTCACCCGCTTCTCACCACAGATTTGTTTATGCCTTTGTTGATCTATTTAGTGCACACAATTTTATTTACGTTTTATCTTTACTTTTTAGCTGAGACAATTATTTCTGCCATTTTCACACAATCCTAAAATGTAGTGGTATTTCAAACACATCTATTTGTTGTAACAGGCAGATGCTTACCTTGATTCTGAGTTACCCGGGTTTTTGATTGTGTGAGATGGTTTCTCGTAAAAGCCGTAAACTCAATGTTTTTTGGTGTCCCTCAGAAGGTCATCGGTGTCCAGACTACCCGCTCTAGACCATCACGTCGGGCTCACCAAGCTGTTGGAGTCTACCGGACCAGGTCCGTCCTCCGCGCAGATCGTTTGGATATGGCCAGAGCGGGGTCGCTGTCCGGATCCGCCGATGACCGTTCTTAGTTCTGAGGGAAAAGGAATTGTGTCCTAGACACTATTCTCTGTTAGCTGTACACAACTAGACTTTGCACTCCAATGGATTGTTTCTTCAAATAAGCACTTTATTACACAGTTCAACAAAGATACATCAATCTGATACTATACCACAAAGCGCCTTGGACTCCTTCTTGAGTTCTCACCGTGACAAGCTCGTCAGTGTAAGATCCCAGTTGAAGAGAGCCCCGAGTTATAGAAACATGCTGTTCTTTATAGTATTTGCTGTGAAGCCCCCACCTTTGGTGCTCTCTCTTGTTGTAATCTGCCTTTGCTGCCCAGCAACCCCCAGTTTTAGCCACGGTCAGGGCCAGGGCCCAACTCCCTCTTCCTAATTTCGATGTGTCTTTATTACCGCCTTATCTGGTTTTCGCTCACAAGACAGTGGCGCCTTTTGAAGGTCAGGGCCACACATACTCGTAACATGGTGTTCTAGTCCTTGAAGATAACAGGATGTAGCCGGTCAACTGCTGAGGCTTCTCAGCAGTTAACTTTAACACAGTACTTTTCCACTCAGACAGCTCAATGTTTTAGCTTTTCCATGATAGGTTTACTATATCTTATATTCACTGTTACTTTTGCCTTATCTTTATCCTTCAAGAGCAATGTGAGCATCCATTCCCATTGGATAACGCAGGATTTTACACCCGGAAGTAAGTATTCTCTGTCGATTGATTTTACAGTGCTATCTGCACTACTCATCAACTAAAAAACACCAGATTATCCTTGTTGATTACACAACATTGATTGGTTTAAATTGTGTACAATGCTTTTGTAATTTTCCCCTTCGATTCGGAGAAACAAACATTTGTTCAGTTTAGGATGGCCGAAGACACTACACTACCCAGAATCCTCAGCTATCGTTTGGGACTACACCATGTGCTTTGCTTGACAATGTTGAAGTTTACGCTGAGCGACAAACAGCATTTTGAAATGGAATGAAACCCATCGACGCCACACTATTCAAAACAGGAATCGAACGTCTTCTCCCCCCCCCCCCCCCTTAGGTCACAGGCTCCTCCAACAGTGCAACACAATAAAACATATAATAATATAATAAAACAGATAAACAGAAAAAATAGTGCAAGTCAATACAAAAAGAAAAAAAGTGAAATACAAGTGATTGGAATATGATATATTAGACAAATCATTTCTAAGTAGCAGCCAGATGAATGTTATGGATGTTATTTCAAAGTTCAGGTGTTTAATAGTCTTATGGCCTGTGGGATGAAACTGTCCCTGAGTCTGGTGGTTTTGGTCCGGATGTAAGATAAGATAAGATAAGATGGTACTTTATTGATCCCAATTTGGGACATTGTTTTTGTTGCAGCAGCATAAAAGACAAGGCATTTTACAATAAAACAAAACCACAAATAAACAAGAATAGAAAGAAAAGAAAATAGAAAATATACGTGTTGAAATAGAAAATATACATGTAGATATTATATATGCAAATATACATATTCAAAAATATATGACAATGGAATATGGAATATCAAATATTGAACAGATGATATATGTGTACAATGTACAGCGAGGTTGTATTAGAGAAACTATGGAGCAGAGAGTTCTCTTCCAGCCAGAGGTGATTTATTGTACAGAGTTATGGCAGTGGGCAGGAATGTGTTCCTGTATCGGTCCTTGTGACAGCGGAGCTGCAGCAGTCTGTTGGAGAAGGAGCTCCGTTGACTGTCTAGCTGCAGGTGGAGAGGATGGGTGGTTTATCCATCATGGACAACAGCCTGTTCAGTGTCCTCCTCTCCACCACAGCTTCAAAGGGGTCCAGCTTGATGCCGATGACAGACCCAGCTTTCCAGATCACTTTATTGATCCTGCTGGTGTCACCGGCTCTGATGCTGCCCCCCCAGCAGACCGCAGCAAAGAAGAGTGCACTGGCCACAACAGACTAGAAGATCTCCAGCATCTTGCTGCACACGTGGAAGGATCTCAGCTTCCTCAGAACATAGAGTCTGCTCATCCCCTTCTTGTACACAGCGTCAGTGTTGATCCTCCAGTTCAGCCCATAAGTGCACTCCCAGGTACTGTAGTCCTCCACAACAGCCACATCCTCTCCTAGAATGCGGCTGTTGTGCCAGATGGCAGCAGACAGAACAGTTTGTGGCTGGGGTGATGGGGGTCTTTTATAATCCTGAGGGCTTTCTTTAAGGTTAACCAGGTATTTTTACTCCACTACATTTATTTTAGTTACTTTACAAATTCTGATTAATGATGTGAAATATAAACAACCCTTAAAGCAGACTTTAGTTACACCTGAGTAAAATTCAGGGAAGGTGATTGTCAAGTGCCAACAATCAGGAGAGATATTTGATTGGAGGACTGGCTTATCTAAAGCCAGTTGAGTAGCACTTGAACTGTTTTGGCTCTATGAAACCTGATGTACCTTATGATTCTGTTTTCTTCAAGCTTGTATTTTGTTGGTCGAACGCACTTATTGTAAGTCGCTTTGGATAAAAGCATCAGCTAAATGCAATGTAATGTAATGTAATGATTGTTGGTGCTTGAGAAGACTAAATATTTATCTGCAGATCCCTATAAAGTATATACATTACTCGTTATTCTCTACAAATAGTTAATTAAAAACTGTATATAATTGCTATTTTGGACATCCCTTTTCAAGATTTCAATATTACTCTAAATGTGTAATAACGTGCTTTAACCAGTAGGTGGTTTGGGTTAAAAATCTGTCAAGTTTACAGTGTTAACAAAATAAAATATACTGCTGTTTCTGGTTTAGTTTACGACGGATATATATAGTTATTGTTTTGATATTTGTAACACAAAAGCGATGGAAAAACCCCACAGCAACACAGAAAAGATGGTCTTAACATGAGTAGTTAATACAAAACAATAATATCAAAACAAATTATTACTACTAACTTTATTGTGAAATTAAAACAGAACGGTAAAAGAATAGTTTCCGGTCTATTCTGAGCCAGATCTCTGTAGATAAATACAAATACAGAACTACGACAGATGTGTAATATGTAATGCAGCCAAACCATTTATTACAATGCATTCATGTGATGACTTTCAAAAAGTAAAGCAAGCACTGCTGAATAAAGTATGATTTATCTTTTACGAAACGTTTTTTTTCATATGGAATGCAGTCAACCAATCACAGAGCTTGAGGCAACGCAGACAATAGCTGAGGATTCTGGGTAGTGTAGTGTCTTCGGCCTTCCTAAACTGAACAAATATTTGTTTCTCCGAATCGAAGGGGAAAATTACAAAAGCATTGTACACAATTTAAACCAACCAATGTTGTGTAATAAACAAGAATAATCTGGTGTTTTCGAGTTGATGGGTCGTGCAGATATCACTGTAAAATCATTCGACAGTAAAGAGTATAGGCCTACTTACTTCCGGGTGTAAAATCCTGCGTTATCCAATGGGAATGGACGCTCACATTGCTCTCCGTAATACAATAAAGGGGACATGATCAAATCGGAATATAATGTTCTTTTAAAAAACGTTAACTAAAGGGAACAATCTATTTGACACAGCTGAAGCTCTGGCCTTCCTTAAAAACTAACTAATTTAATAAAAATCACAGTTGTATTACACACAATGCACTGTTTTTTGAGAACAAAAATTCGTAACTAATGCACCATAATACATTCTGACGAAAAATTAAAATTATTATGAATACAAATAAAATAAAAGAAGCCTCCCGTGAGTTACTACAAGCTATAACGTAGATTTTAAAAACGTTTTATAGAATAAAAGCTCACTGCAGGACGTTGTAGAAATGCGTGTGTGCACCACGACAAAAGAGCCTCATTCACTTTACATTGGGGTTGTTTGCGTGGTGCCGACACGTAATTGTAACAAAGTTCGTGACTCCACCACGCAATGCGGTGTTAAGGAGTCGTGGTGGAGTCACGCATTCTGGTGAGATCAGGTTGGTTTACATGCATACAAACCTTCATAACACAAGGGGACGGGTAAGAACCAGAAAAGCATGACATGGGTCCTTTAACATAAAGCTCTTATGCCGCTGCTCATAGAAAAAATACAAACGTTCAGAGAGGAATTGTGTAGTGCGTACAAATACCTTCACTGCTGTGATCATGGAATGTGTGGAGTTGCCACCATCTGTTAAAGCCTGAATGGGGAAGAATACAACAATTGAAAGCAGATATTTCTAACAAAAACAGACATTTAATCGATTATAGCAAATATTGCAAACATGACAAATTATCACCACATTTTTTTAATATGGCATAGCCTTTAAATCACAAAGACCTGGATATTACAACCATCAAATACATATTATTCAACTGAGTATGCCAGCCAACATCTTCACTATTATAACAGATTATGGTTACATTGAATGTAAACACTATACTCTTTGTAAATGTAGACTAATATCAGTTAGCTTTTAAACTATGCTAATTTAAATCAAGTTTCACCAAATGCACTTTAAACATATGCAGGAGTGAAACAACCATTTCAGTTGGTACCTCCATATGATTATTGTAAAATAAATTATTAAAAGGTAATAGCCTACTATTACTGTGTAATACATGATTCAACTGTCACACATTGTTTGGGATTCTTTGTTTTTGTTGAACATTTTAGGAGATATATTTTATATTTGAAAATTTAAATCCATTAATCTCATGCACTTTGAGAGCAACATAAATAGGATATAAATAGTGTGTGCTCCTGTAACAATTGTGTGCATTTGTAAACAATTAAAATAGAAAGAAACTGATTGTATAATTATCGACAGTGACTTCAGACAGGGCTGCCAACACTCACGCATTGAGCGTGAGATCACGCAATTAACCCATATCTCACGCACTCACGCCACACTTGCCTTTCCTCGCGCTAAGTTTTCGTCCAAAATAAATGTATATAAATATAAAAATAAAGTGAAGGAACAGCAAACCGAGCGGTCTACGAAATGAGACGGTCTTCTGGCGTAGTTCAGTAAAGTTGAAACGATATTGGGTGATTCTGATTTCACGGATTAATAACTCATGAACAAAACGTTATTCAGACACAAAAGACGTCTCCTAAGTACCGTGGTAAGGTTGATAACGAACTACAATCACATTTTGATCAAAACAAGCCAATACGTGCCGTCTTTCGAGCTGGACACATTACATTGGTCCGTCCATCCGCAGCCGGAGAAGAAACGAGTGCTCAGGGACCGTCTGCAAAGTGCAACTCCGAAAAAAGAGAATACAATAATATTCAATCACTATTATACAGCTTATTACTACCAAACTCACTACACACATCAATAGTCTCCTGTGTGTCATACTACAGCAATACGTTTGGAAGAATATGCTTTTGAATAATTTTGGGGAATATTTATAAATCTTCAATACATATGGCATCATCTTAAATAACTTTACTATTATACAGTATATTTCTACCAAACTCACTATTTGCATTGTTGTTGTTAGCATCTGGTTAGCTTAACGGATATTAGAAGCTGTTTCTAAAACAAGGAGAGGGAGAGCTCTGTCCTGTCAGACTGATAACTACAGCTCAGTGAGGTAAGGGACTCTGTTTAGATAGTTAACTTTAGTCTTGTTATCTCAGTGGGTTTCAAACGTTTTGGTCACCATTTATGAGAATAAATGAAAAACAGTTATGAAATACTATATGACAGTAAAACAAGAATACAGTTTGAAAGGGGAGTGATTTGTAAAATATCCATAAAGAAAAAGAAAATCTGTTTACCATAAATTATTTTTGCTCTCAAAGTGCACCAGGTTGATGCATCTAACTTAATATTTAAACCCCCCCCCCACTTATAAAATAGCACTTTTCCTCTGCTTACACCTATATGCCCTTTTATATGTTGCGAGCTGATTATCGAGCCTTCATTGTAAGAGTCGCGGGTACACTGTGTATGTGCGTATTCCACTGTAGCGCCCGGTACATTAATGGGAAACCCTAGTTTGTACATGTTCAATACATTTGTAACACTGTACACATGAACGTTTCTTTTTTCGGTTCACCAAAAAATAAATCTTACTCCAAGCTGAACTCAAATGTTGGCAGCCCTGCTTCAGACGGCAAGAACGTTACATCTACACCTAACGTTGGAACCTGACAAACCCCGCCACTCCCCGATGCGGCGAATTCTAACGCCCACAGACACAGCCGCCAGACACATTTACACTCCAGCTGTTTCCCCGCCAAAAGAGCGAGTCACGGTGAAGTAATGCCCGGTACATGGCCAAGCCAGCCCCGCAGAGCTTGAGGTTGCACCCGCAGTCTCCACCCAGGCACGGCCGCCCGTAGCGGGAGGGTCTCTCCGCCAACTCCGCAGTGACGGCTTGCAGCACCGTGGAGCTGGCGGAGGGACCCACAGTCTGCACCCAGGAACGGCCGCCCTTAGTGGGAGAGTCCCTCCTCAAGCTCCTGGTCCCGCACCGCAACCCGCTTGGAGTATGTAGGCCTACTGATTGGCGCTCACACGTTGTGAAGTGTAACTTTATACATTGTTGTAGGCTAATATATAAAACTCAAAACAGTCTATCTCTGTATATTAAATGTTTACACCAAGACCTCCTGGGCCAAGCTGCAACACGATTTCGCCACATTATGTCTGCAATAGTTAAGATAGCATTAGCTAACATTAGCTAATGTTATCTTAACTAGCAAGCATATAAACCTTGAGATTAAATACAACAAGACAGTAAAACGGTTGGGATGTTAATATGTACTCACCAAAGCAGTGTGCTAAGCACAAGATTCACTGTAATGCGACAATGACAATGACCATAGCGGCTAGCCGTTGGGGAAACGTCCATCTGCTGCAGGGCATGTTCGTAAATGTTCCAGAAAGTAACTTTGAGCGCCAAGTGGTCAAGGAGTGATCTGCGCATGTCCTAATGTTGAAAAAAATAACCATTTCCACTAACTTATTTTTTCTAAATTAGCTCACATCAATTACATTGAGTTAGTTAGGTTTTTCGACCCCGTATGTCAGCTTAATTATTAAAACTGAGTGTTAATAACAAGTTAATAAAAAATAAGTAAGCCTTACTTATTCATTCTTATTTAACACGATGTTAGGTTTTACAGTGTATGCGAACACAAACCAGACTGCTGGAGAAGAGAGATCATAGGGGGGGGGGGGGCATCGGACTTCCGATGGCCAATTAATTTTAAACAAAGAGTTCGCGCAACATACAGTAGGCATAGGGGGGTGGGGGCTGGTGAACGGTATGGTTAGGGCCGCCCCTCCCTACAGGCCAATCACGCAGGCTGCATGGGCCCCGCCTTGCGCAGGGGGCCCCGCCCAGAGGGCCTCAGCTGCTGTGCGCAGTTCTCCGCACACCCCCCCCCCCGCAAGAGTGAGAGTGAGAGGTGACAAGGGGAGCACGTCTGTAACCCGACACCGTTGCAATGAATCAACATCTGACCAATCACGCCTTTGATACGGCCACTAGTGCAGATGAAGAGATGTCGGTGTAAAGACGGTTTCAGTCCAGCGCAAGCAAGAGTGGAAAAAAATAAAACATGAAGAAACTAGAGCATCACTCGAAGGTGGGTTATTGTATGAGTCAAATGTACAACTTGCGAATGTTGTATAAGTCAAATTGCCAATTGCCATATTAAAACATCAGCTGCAATTCAGGACATGAAGAAGGCAGTCTCTGCAGAGCATATAGGCTAATGGAGATGCAGTTATTTCCAGCATTCATTATTTACCATTCATTCAAGTATTGTATGCCTTTTATCTGCTAATGTGCAGGAGGAAGAGGATACACTGTCTGTCTCGTTGGCTTACATAACAGTTACAGTTTGCAGCCTAAAAAACATGGAGCATTTTTCCCCCTTTTATTCATTTTTATGTCAATTTGCACATTTCATGGTGATGCTCAGCCTCTCCCCTTAATAATAATAATTATAATTCCTTACATTTATTATAGCGCTTTTCCAGATGCTCAAAGCGATTCACAATTACACATTACACATATCATACATGCAATGGTCATGTACCAATTGTACCAACAATACCCACAGGAGCAAGTTCAGGTGAAGTGTCTTGCCCAAGGACACAACGGCCTGACGCAGTGGCGGCAGGAGCAGGTTTCGAACTGGAGTTCCCCAGCACCCCCCTTGATCTGATGATCAGATGCACAGACCACTGCGCCACCCGTCCTAACTGTCATCATCATGTCAACTACAACACAGAGAAATACTGATAGAAATGCATGTGTAGTTGTCAACCTGATCTCCACCACGACTCCTTAACACTGCATTGCGTGGTGGAGTCACAAACTTTGTTACATTTACGTGTCGGCACCACGCAAACAACCCCAATGTAAAGTGAATGAGGCTCCTTTGTCGTGGTGCACACACGCATTTCTACAACGTCCCGCAGTGAGCTTTTATTCTATACAACGTTTTTTAAATCTACTTTATAGCTTGTAGTAACTCACGGGAGGCTTCTTTTATTTTATTTGTATTCATAATTATTTTTATTTTTCGTCAGAATTTAAAAATTACATTAGTTACGAATTTGTGTTCTCAAAAAACAGTGCATTGTGTGTAATGCAACTGTGATTTTTATTAAATTAGTTAGTTTTTAAGGAAGGCCAGAGCTTCAGCTGTGTCAAATAGATTGTTCCCTTTAGTTAACGTTATTTAAAAGATAATGATCATGTCCCCTGTATTGTATTACGAGCGTCCATTCCCATTGGATAACGGAGAATTTTACACCCGGAAGTAAGTATTCTCCTTACTGTCGATTGATTTCACAGTGATATCTGCACTACTCATCGACTAAAAAACACCAAATTGTCCTTGTTAATTACACAACATTGATTGGTTTGAATTGTGTACAATGCTTTTGTATTTTCCCCCTTCGATTCGGAGAAACAAATATTTTTTCGGAGTTTTAGGATGGCCGAAGACACTACACTACCCAGAATCCTCAGCTATCGTTTGGGACTACACCATGTGCTTAGCTTGACAAACCCCGTGATCAGTCCTCAAGCTCTGTGATTGGTTGACCTCCAACTGCATTCCATATGAAAAAAAACGTTTCGTAAAAGAGAAAATCATACTTTATTCAGCAGTGCTTGCTTTACTCTTTGAAAGTCATCACATGAATGCATTGTAATAAATAGTTTGGCTGCATTAAATATTACACATCTGTCGTAGTTCTTTATTTATCTACAGAGATCGGGCATCAGAATAGACCGGAAACTTTTTAATGACTGTTTTAAAATGCCTTTTTCTTAATGTCTTTCATTTTTGTAAAGCACTTTTGAATGTGTTATATTTTATGAAAACATTTAAATATTAAGAGTACATACAAAATAGTGGGAAAGTAGAAGGTCAATTATATAAATAGAGAATAGAAAATATCAAGAAGATACTCAAATGATATCTAGAGCAGTGGTTCTCAACCTGTGGTACGTGGTACGCGAGCTCCCGCTAGGTGGTACGCGAAGGAATCTGAAATATTAAAAAATATATATATATTTTTTTATTATTATTATTATTATTTTTATTTATTTTTTAAAAATATTATTATTAAAGGTAACGCCTCCCCGTTAGCTGCAGAAGGAAGCCATGCACGCAACGCAGCCCCGTTCCCTTAACTCCAGGTGACTTTCTGCCGCTTTCCTCCGTGGTGCTGTTCGTTTCACCACGGAGGAAAGCACTTCACTAATTGCAGTACCCATAAGGATCTGTACAAATGCCGCAGTGTTTGCGTAATATCATAACATGTGTGCCCTGGAGAATCACAGAACGGACGATCGTCCTTATTATTATGCCGTTTAAACCTATTATTTAAAGCTGTTTGTTAAATTCGGCATCATGTAAGTTGCGCTGACAGGTCCACACACTACTTCCCCGCAGCGAGGCTCCCCCGCCCTCCTGCTGATAGTTGACGAGCGTCAAGCTCCCCGTTGATAATTATCGATCTTATTGAGCACGCTGATAACAATTTTCTTTTGTAAATGGCACTTCATATCAAAAAGGTTGCCGACCCCTGTAATAGGCTATTGTTGTTTTTAGATTTATTTATTTTTGGCGTTGCTATGACTACCATACTACCCGCGAAAGATTAGAACGTTGCAAGCAAGCTATGAAAAAAAGCTGAATTATGCTTAAAAACGTGGCTCAAAACGGGAGGTATACGGAAGAGAGGTACAGAGGAGAACATTACCGGCGAAAGGGAACAAGTGAATGAGGAGGAGGAGAGTCAAGCGAGCGCAAGCGCAGGCTCCACCAGCAACGCAACAGTGCAGCGCAGCCACAACGCCGCCCAGTGCTAACGTAGCTGCGAGTAGGCTTGTTTGAGACAAGCAAGACCTGCGCAGACCTGCGCAGTTGCGATCAACGTCTTGCTAGTGCGTTGCATGATGGTTAGTCATTTTGTCCGACTTGCTCTGGAGGCTCGCCCACATGAGCCTTTGAAATCTCGCGGGACAAAGACGCCCGCAGCCTTGAGAGCGAGGCGAGGCGAGTTGGCGCAGTTGCTCTCCACGAGCTGCGGAAGCGAAATGCTTGATGGGAAACGGCTCGCTGGTATCTCGAGCTGAGCGCTGATTGGTGGTTTTTACCACGTGCTGCTGATGAAACTCTCCAATTGGCTGGCAAAAGTTTGTTGTTGTTTTGTGTCAGTTTTACGTCGCCACATCCATTCCCATTTTTCATCATTGTTCCACAATGTTTATCATCATGAAATTAATATCTATATATTTTAATATCTATATATTTTACTGCTTACCGTTTTCATACTTTATATATCTTAGCATATTCATACACACTGTTCATACTGCTCACAGGCTGATATCTAGTGTATTCATACCCAGGGTTGGGAGGGTTACTTTGTAAATGTAATCAGTTACTGATTACTGATTACATGGCTCTGAAAGTAATCCGAAAACAGTTACAGTTACGTGTCTTAAAAAACGTAATCAGATTACTTTTAGATTACTTTCTTTTTCCATTACAGATGGGTATGTTTTGGTGAACAGGAGACACAAAAAGCAAAAGGAAACTGAACGTGTTTTTACCGTTTTAATGGCGTCTCAAGAGCACAACTGAAACATAGCATCTGAAACGATGTAACAACATAATACACTTTTTGGGGATGCAGTTTGGGATGTGAGGAGTGAGGGACGCGGCTTAGAACGGGCGTGTCGCCTTCTGTCCTGCCAGTGTTGGCAGGACATGAATTAAAATGTCGAACTCGGACTTCATTTTAAGGACATTTCGGCCAGGGGTGTAGAGCTATATTTGTTTAAGCACCGGATCGGCAAAACAGGAGAATCTGTGCACCAGTCTGCCTTGATCTATGAATTCATGAATTCATGAATTCATGACACTCACAGTATTTGCTGCCCACAGCTGTTTTATAGAAGGAACACCTCCTTCACTTCATGAAATCTCTGCAGCACCAGGAGGCAGCGGGAGGGTTAACTCAGCCTCTGAGAAGACGAGTGTGCCGCACAGTGCCTTTCACGCACCGCCTTTCACGCACCGCCTTCACTGTGTTTACCTTCAGAAATAATCAGTGGTGTAGTGGGGATTTTTTTACTGGGGGGATGCTATTTTAATTAGGTAATCCCAAACAATGCCACACAAGTGCGCACGCGTGCAGTGCACTCACAAAACGGGCAGACATGTCCACAGAAACTAACTGTATGCTTTCAGTATGCTGTACAGATTCAAAACCATGGACACACTGGCACATACATTACATAAACAATGTATAGGCCTAAATTGCATAAACTACAGTATTGCAACTAAGCAGACCTCTCTCTCTCAATCTATTTAAAACTCATAACAAACAAACAAAATTCCCAAAGTTGTCCTGAAATTAACTTATTAAATAAACGAAACGAAAAATATAGCCTATTTATGCAAACAACTGAATCTGGATTTGAAATTATTCTGATTAGGCCTAGCCTACATTGCAAATAAGCAGACAGCGCTGCTTCACACACACACACACACACACACACACACACACACACACACACACACACACACACACACACACACACACACACACACACACACACACACACACACACACACACACACACACACACACACACACACACACACACACACACCTTGTGTTTTGAAGACTGATACATCCGAAATGGATGAACAAACTTTGCAGCCCAGTTTCCCAGCTTTGCAGTCTATCCACGGGTAGGCCTATGCCTCTTGTTTTCTCTGCCACATCTCCTCCGTCCATGCATCTGGGAAAGGTGAGTTTGAGCTAGCTAGGGGAACGTTGCTATAGCTAACGTTAACGTTAGTGCTAGCATTATCCACGTCTTTAGGCAGCTCTTCTGATGATGTAGTACTAGTAGCAGCTTCACTTGTAGCTTCGGTGCTGCTAGCCTCTTTCTTCTTGTGAATTATATTCTTTTTAGAAAAGAAGTCAAGTAAAAAAAGTTTGCCTGCCATTATAGAGCTTTTTCTTTAGCGTTCTTGAGGGAAAGAGCTGCCGCAAAATCGGCGGGCGGCGAGCTGGCTCTCCCCAGTGGGTGTGTCACTGAGACACCCCCAGCTCTCCGCAGGGTCACGAGCGTGATGACAAATCATAATTATTTAAGGAAATCGTTTTTTTTTGTATTATAATTACTGTGAAATGTATTATGTTTTTGTCATTATTACAACAAATACACACTTGCAACTGATAACACTGGCAATGATTTTATATTTATTAGAGTATTAAAAAAAAGATCATGCTCCAAATAAGTGGGGGTACAGCGTACCCCAGTGTGAGAAAAAGTTTTTAGAGAGTACTTGTCCATGGACAAGTGAGTTTGGAAATGTACTTGTCCGAATACATTTTTCACTTGTCCAGAATGGACAAAAATTGGGGCCACTGGAATCTTCTTCTTCGTCATCGTATTTTACATTTTCCCATGGTTTTTATGACACCGCTAAAGTAAGTGAGCGGTAAGATTTTACTGCATCACACAAAGGGTTGGGTATCGTTTGGATTTTAACGATTGGCTTTTCGATTCCGGTTATTTTTGGTTCTCGGTTCCGGTTCTTTGAGAAGGTCAAAATAAGTCCCATGACAAACTGGGAGAAAAATATATTTATGAAAACATTAAGTCAAATCTGTATTCCTATTTACAAATCACTTCATACTGTTGAATACAATTAAATAAATTCATCTCTGCATTGTTTAGTTAGTTCTAAGTGGTGCAGTTTGAGAATGTACAATTGGCCCAGTCTCCTCTGATGTTACACTGCAACCTGCCTGTGAGACAGAGTCCAACCACACATGTCCAACACATAGGACATACATAACCTAATAATAATAATAATATATTATATTTATAGCCTATAGGCCTAGCGCTTTTCTACAACTCAAAGATGCTTGCACGCATTTATTTACTTTTACAAACAGTGAGCAGCTGCCCAGCTGCTCACTGTTTGTAAAAGTAAATAAATAGTATTTTCATTATGTACTTTCTATACCCTGCTTCATAAACAATACTGACATCCCTGTGCTCCTCCGAGTCTGGGGGTCCGGGGATGTGAGGACAGCGCGAGGACACAGACAGGGAGGCTGCTTTACTTCATAAAGGAAATGGCGGTCAATATTAACAACACAGGAGCTAAAACGCTTAATAACCTTCATTACGTGTTAGAGAAAGAACATAAGAAAGTTTGACAAAGATGAGGCTGTTAAACGGGCAGCGGATCTGCTGTGTGTAGAAAGAGAGAGAGAGACGCTGAGCTGCACCGTGCAGCGATCAGCTGATACGGAGCATAGAGAGAGCTGCAGTCCGCGGGGCTCGGGGGCTCGGCCTCGCCTCCTGTCCTCACAACTCTTATTAATCCCGGTACCGGACAATTGTTATTTGTTCCTACTCGGAACCGAGTTTTGCTTCCCAACCCTGCCACTGTGCTACACTTACCACCCCGCTCCGCCCCGCCCCGTTAACTGTACAGAAAGCGGCGAGATGCATTTCCTTAGGAATCGACAAGCAGAACCGAAACTACATTTCTAAACGAACAATGGCGGACACGTACAATTTGCGAATGAGTTCTGCCTTTTGTAAACTGAATGTATCAATAATTTGTCAATAAATCAGGCTGAAAAACGTCACTTGTCCGCCGGACAAGTCAATTGAAAGATTTTTTTCAAACGCTTTTTTGGTCCATCTGCGTTGGTAATAGGTTTTGTGGGCTGTGATGATTCGGCTGTACCTACTAGTAATGAATATTACATGTTAAGAGGAAATCTTTCCACCAATAATTCCAATAAGTAATCCAAAATGTATTCACTTCAGGTTTACGAAAGTAACTGTAATCAGATTACTCGTTTTTCAAATGTAACGCGAGCTGAATACAGTTACTTGATTTTTGTATTCTGATTACGTAACGCCGTTACAAGTATTCCGTTACAACCCAACCCTGTCATACCCCACTGTTTATTTATCATTCAATTCATTCTATATGTTATTCTGTAGATTGTGTACATTACTTTCCACTTCACTGCTTGTTGCACCTGGTTAGAAGCTAAACTGCATTTCGTTGTCTCAGTACCTGTAATATGTGCAATAACAATAAAGTTTCTCTTTAAGTTAAACCAAATCATTAAAATAAAATATATTGTAATGTAATGATTTGGTTTAACCTTATTTATATTCAATAAATATATACATCATTTAAAATGGCAAGATTAAATCAAATTACATCCATGTTGTACACATCATAAAGCTTAAAGTGGCAGCTAAAGAATTAACACAGCAGCAGGTCTGTTCAATTCATGCTCATTCAGCTTCATGTGTGCGGATCTGAAGGGACTGATCATTTGTAGCCTGTCCACCTATCAGTTTTGCAAACATTAAGAGGGAGGAGCATTTCTAATGATGGAACCCAGTCACTGGTGTGGTTCCTCATCATGACTGAATTAACACACCTATATAAAGCAATGGAGATCACCTTTGTCTACAGTGGGTAAAATGGAATTTCCGCCATTGCAAACCCAGCCAGTCAAGCCGACTCCGAGTCCAAGCTGTCCGACTTAAGACGAGCTTTTTGACACCTCCCCCGGCTGCGATCGGCTACTCTCGTCTACTTTCGAGGCGAGCCGCAATGTGTCTCAAACAAGCCTATTGACTCCATCAGCAGCAGCGCAAGTGAGTCCATAAAAAAGAGAGTTCGGAAATACAACCAGGGTTACATTACATTTGGATTCAGCTGCAGTGGGACAGATAATGAGCCCAGACCACAGTGCGTGATTTGTGGTGAAGTGTTAAGTAACAATTCTATGAAACCATCGCACCTCCAACGGCACCTTAAAACTAAACACGCCCACCTGCAAGACAAGCCAGCGGAATTCTTTACAAGAAAATGTGATCTACTGAATAAGTGCAAGTCAACGATCCAATCCAGCTGTACACCCATAGCCAAGGCCCAGGAAGCCTCGTATCGTGCCAGCCTCCGCATTGCAAAAGCCGGTAAGCCACACACAATTGGCGAAAAATGTTGTCTCCCACTCGCAAAAGAAATGACAGAAATCATGTGTGGCGAGAAGGCTGCCAAACAGTTACATTTGGTGTCACTTTCAAATGACACTGTGTCACGGAGAATAGTAGAGATGGCAGAGGATGTTAAAAATACATTGATTGAGCGCAAGTAGTAGCTATTATTCCATCCAGCTGGACGAGACTACTGAGGTTGCAGATTTGGCCAATTTGATGGTTTATGTCAGATATGAACATGATGGTGCAGCTCAGGAAGACTTTCTGTTCTGTCAACCACTGGAGACCAGAACAACAGCTGAGCACATATTCCAGCTCCTAGACAAGAGAATGGACTTGAATGGAAAAAGTGTGTTGGAGTCTGCACAGACGGCGCGAGGGCTATGACTGGCCACCACAGCGGAGTAGCAGCTCGGATCAAAGAGGTTGCACCGGAGATGCGATGGACACACTGCATCATCCACCGGGAGGCGCTGGCGGTGAATAAGATGCCCGATGGCTTGAAGTTTGTGCTGGACTCTGCTGTGAAGAGTGTGAACTTCATAAAGGCCCGCCCGATGCAGTCTCGCTTATTCCAAGTGCTCTGTGATGAGATGGGCAGCGAGCATGTCCAACTTCTGCTCCATACAGAAGTAAGATGGCTATCAAGAGGGAAAGTGCTTTCAAGGCTTTTTGAATTGCACAGAGAAGTCCAAGTCTTCTTACAGGAAGAAAACGTCCCCTTATCAGATATGTTTGATGATACAGTGTGGCTCAGCCAGTTGGCATACTTGTCAGACATTTTCTCCCGTTTAAACGACCTGAATTTGGGACTACAGGGACTCTCCATCAATGTGGTTGATGTGCAGGACAAAATCAACACAATGCTGAAAAAGTTGGAGTTATTCGAAATCAAAGTCAAGGCAGTTGATGTTTCAGCTTTCCCTACTTTCGAGAGTGTTCTGTCTGAGAACGAGCTGACCCTTGATGAAGGAGTGAGGGACAACATGGTTGCACACCTTGTCTCACTCAGACAACAGTTCCGCCAGTATTTCCCAGTGATGACCGAAGACAACAGCTGGATGAGAAGCCCGTTCAGCATGGAAGCCTCTGGACTGCCAAAGAACTTAACTGTGGCTGAGCAGGAGAGTTTAATAGAGTTGTCTTGTGATGAAACACTAAAGCCTGCTTTCAGAAAGCAGTCTTTAGTGGACTTTTGGATAAAGCAACACAGAGAATACCCCGCCCTGTCTGACAAAGCTGTGCGCTTTCTCCTTCCTTTTGCGACCACATATCTGTGCGAGAAAGGCTTCTCTTCCCTTGCTGTTATTAAAACCAAATACAGAAGCAGGCTGAATGCTGAGCCAGACCTGAGACTGAAGCTCACCTCGATTGACCCAGACATCAAAGGACTGTGTTCACGGAGACAGGCGCAACCTTCTCATTAGATTTAGGTGACTTGTCAATGGACACCAACGTGTGGCAGAGAGAGAGTGAGAGTGTGTGTATGAATGAAGTACTGTACAGTTGTCATTTGTTATTATTTGGTTCTGTTCCCAGTTGCTGTGTGTGTGTGTGTGTGTGTGTGTGTGTGTGTGTGTGTGTGTGTGTGTGTGTGTGTGTGTGTGTGTGTGTGTGTGTGTGTGTGTGTGTGTGTGTGTGTGTGTGTGTGTGTGTGTGTGTGTGTGTGTGTGTGTGTGGGGCAGATGTGTTTGTGTGGCCTCAAATATTTCAAAATGAAAAGCTAAAAATACTACTCTGGGAATATAAAGAGAGCTGCATTGTTGCAGGACAGCTAGTCTCTGCCTGCCTGAGGGAATCAAACTGAGCTGACACACCAAATTCTAAGCAGTTTGTTTATAACTGTTTATGTGTTTATTTGTGTGTATTTGTGTATAGATGTTGCAACATAGAGCTTTGGCAATATATGTCACTATGGTCATGCTATGAAAGCTATTGCATTTAATTGAGAGTGTGTGTATGTATGATTGAAGTACTGTACAGTTGTCATTTGTTGTGTGAGAATAGGTTATTATTTTGTTCTTTATGTTCTCACTTGTGGTGTGTGTGTGAGTGATGAGTGAGGGGGAGAGGGACTGCCCTTTGTACATGTAGCTGTTGCTGACAATAAATAATGTTATTATGAATACATTTGCCTCCGAGTCCTGCATGAACTGTACGACTGTATTTTAACATTGGTCATATGGTGGTACTTGGAGAGCCAACTATTTTCTCAGGTGGTACTTGGTGTAAAAAGGTTGAGAACCACTGATCTAGAGTAAAACAGTTTAGTGCCTGATAGGAGGATGTGCTAACTAGGCTTTATTTAAAGAAATGTGCAGAATACGACAGTGTAATGGTGGAAGTATACACACATTGATAGATGTCTTGTAATGCACTGTTGAGGAACCTGTGACCCAAGTTTTTCATTCATTGAATAACTACGCTGTTGTGTATATGATATGTCAATAAACCTTAGAAAATCTTGAAATCTTGAAAGGGATGTGCAAAATAGCAATTATATACAGTCTTTAATTAACTATTAGAGAATAACGAGTAATGAATATGCTTTAAACGGATCTGCAGATAAATATTTAGTCTTCTCAAGCACCAACTATCAAATATCTCTCCTGATTGTTGGCACTTGACAATCACCTTCACTGAATTTCATTCAGGTGTAACTAAAGTCTGATTTAAGGGTTGTTTATATTTCACATCATTAATCCAAATCTGTAAAGTAACTAAAATAAATGTAGTGGAGTAAAAATACCAGGTTAACCTTAAAGAAAGCCCTCAGGATTATAAAAGACCCCATCACCCCAGCCACAAACTGTTCTGTCTGCTGCAGTCTGGCAGGCGGTACCGCAGCATCCGGACTAAAACCACCAGACACAGAGACAGCTTCATCCCACAGGCTACACGATTATTAAACACCTGAACTTAGAAATAACATTCTGGTTGCTACTTAGAAATTATTTATCTAATATATCATATTCCAATCACTTGTATATAGACTCTTATTGCACTATTTCACTATTTTTTCTGTGTATCTGTTTTATTGCGTAGCACTGTTGGAGGAGCCTGTGACCTAAGGAGGGGGGGGGGGCACGTTCGATTCCTGTTTTGAATAGTGTGCCGTCGATGGGTTTCATTCCATTTCAAAGTCCTTTTTGACGCTCTGTGTAAACTTCGCGCATCCAATCACAGAGGTTGAGGACTGATCACGGGGTTTGTCAAGCTAAGCACATGGTGTAGTCCCAAACGATAGCTGAGGATTCTGGGTAGTGTTGTGTCTTCGGCCATCCTAGAACTCCGAAAAAATATTTGTTTCTCCGAATCGAAGGGGGAAAATACAAAAGCATTGTACACAATTCAAACCAATCAATGTTGTGTAATTAAAATCAATCGACAGTAAGGAGAATACTTACTTCCGGGTGTAAAATTCTCCGTTATCCAATGGGAATGGACGCTCGTAATACAATACAGGGGACATGATCATTATCTTTTAAATAACGTTAACTAAAGGGAACAATCTATTTGACACAGCTGAAGCTCTGGCCTTCCTTAAAAACTAACTAATTTAATAAAAATCACAGTTGCATTACACACAATGCACTGTTTTTTGAGAACACAAATTCGTAACTAATGTAATTTTTACATTCTGACGAAAAATAAAAATAATTATGAATAAAAATAAAAAGCTATAAAGTAGATTTAAAAAACGTTGTATAGAATAAAAGCTGCGGGACGTTGTAGAAATGCGTGTGTGCACCACGACAAAGGAGCCTCATTCACTTTACATTGGGGTTGTTTGCGTGGTGCCGACACGTAAATGTAACAAAGTTCGTGACTCCACCACGCATTGTGGTGTTAAGGAGTCGTGGTGGAGTCACGCATTCTGGTGAGATCAGGTTGGTAGTTGTTGATACATCGCTGACGGAGGGAACTACATTTGAATACAGATTTAAGAAATATCAGTTGTTGATCATGTAATAAGCATGTTTTGTATTACAACTATATTATAATACAATAATATAGTATTTATATTATTGAATTGATTATGATTATTATTAGTAGTAGAAGTAGTTTATTTGCATTCATTATATTGTAATATTTTTGAGGCTGGTATTTGGCAGGAAATGCAGACGTATTCACCTGTAAACGCATACTGAACGACATACATGCACATTTACCATTTACCTCACTGTATAAAAAAGTAACTGTGTTGATAATAATAATAAACAGGAATTATATTTGCAAAGTAGCCTACTTTGTTTCCAAAAACATTTGTTTTACTCCTGTCGGTAGGGGGGGGGGGGCTCATCTCACAATGTCGCTTGGGGCCCCAAGTTGGCCAGGGGCGGCCCTGGGTATGGTCAATGTTTTTAAACACTGTGAAATGTTGACTTTATTTGATAATTTCAGTTCAAAACTAATGTTCATATTTCTCTTTTTGAGAAGAGAAATATTAATATGTTAGTGGCTGACCCAGCCCCATGGTCTGGAAATAGAAGTGCACTGTTTTGCCTGGCTGGACCTGTATTGTATAGGAAAGGAGTGAGCAGAGGGTGGAGTTGTCGATTCTTGTTCTGTTTTTTGTGAAAAATCCCTCTCAGACTTTCAGTTGCGCGCTACTAAAGAGACGCACTACCATGGAAACCAAACAATGGTGAAGCTGTATTGAAGTCCGAGTGGAAACAGTAACATTTGGAGCGTTATGTTAGAATGAAACAGCCAGGTCGTGACTCACAAAAAAAATGTGTTACTTCACTAACTGTAAGCTTGTCACTCAGAGTAACCTACAGTTAACTTAGCTGCTGGAGAAGAAAGGTCAGGGGGGAGAGCTGCGGCTAATGGGCCATTAGGTGTGTAAACATCATAGACTGTATAAAGGTAAACACACAGCTGAGAGTTGCCGTTTCATTCAGACTGTTTAAGGCTGCGGCCACACGAGGACGAAAACGGTCGTTTGCATTACTGTTTAGTGTCATATAGACCGTTCGGCCACACGAGGACGACCGAATACGGCACTAAACGACTGAGGAAACGATAACGGGTCCCAAGGTGGATAGAACGGCATACGCAACGCTCTGGGGGGTCCAACGGCTCCGTGTGTACGCCCTATACGATCATTTTCTGATAATGATGAGGCAATAGCCCCGCCTCTCCCCACCTCTGCTGCTCACCCCCGCGTCAAATAAACTCCACCCTGAATTCAGATTATTTATCTTTCTCTCGATATGGACCTAAACGCGAGTGAAGTCTAATCTGACAGGACGGAGACACGCAGCTCTGCTCACCTGCAGCTCCTCCCGCTGCAGCAAAACACACACTTCAAGTCAGATCATCACCCTTAGCTAT
The DNA here is from genome assembly GCF_902827115.2 of Pseudochaenichthys georgianus. Taxonomy (NCBI): domain Eukaryota; kingdom Metazoa; phylum Chordata; class Actinopteri; order Perciformes; family Channichthyidae; genus Pseudochaenichthys; species Pseudochaenichthys georgianus. The sequence goes on from NC_047515.1 coordinate 213,609, forward strand.
TTTAATTACCTCTCAAACTTCCTAAACTAGTTATAAATATGTTTATTTTTACTGTCGACCGGGTCACTCATTACTGGATCAGCTGCTGCATGAGACAGACACTGACGCTGTCCGAAGAGAGGGAGGAAAAAGAGAGGCTCCGTGTATTTTATTATTATAATATATAGAGTCGTTATTCATTTGTTTTAAAGCTCAATAAATAACAAAGAAGCCCTTTGACCGGCACTTTTATAATTTTGTCCGGAAGATTTAAACTGTAATACACGCTGACTGGCGAAAAACTCTGCCCGGTTCCCTCTGCCCCCACCGCGGAGAATAAACAGAAGGGCAACCATGACAACCATGCTTCTTCGCTGCTTTTGTGGAGGGAGTTACAGCGCCACGTACAGGCTCGGCATATGTACTGCAGCTTCTCCAGCGGTTGGAGCTAAACGGAGCGGTCTCGTGTGGGCAGACACTATCCGGATAACTATTGCGTGTGGACGGAAGCTTTTTTGCGATTGCGTTTGCGTTAATCCTATGCGTTTAGCCGTTTTCATCCTCGTGTGGCCGCAGCCTAAAAAACGGTAACAACGGACTATTTTTCTTAGCGGATGCATGTCAATTTAAATCAATACATACAACCATTTTTTAAATCAATAAAAACATTTTCTAAATCCATAAAAGCATTTCAATTTATATTGGGAGTCATGTCATTACTTTGTTGAGCATGTGGCCGTGTAATAAGTGGGATAATTTGCAGCGACTTGATCCTTATGGGGAAAATAACACCCTTCATCCAGATCAAGATCCCTCCGCTACGCGTCAGGACCCTGATCTGCCGACGAGGCTCCATTAAAATATAAATATTTTTAGTGAATTACTGAGTTTAGGCACGTTAATAACGTTTTAATGAAGCTAACTACAGTATATTCATATTTGTCAGTGCTTTCATGTCAATTCGGCGAACATAAACATAAATGATCGTGGTGAAGATGATGATTAAATTAGGATTAAAAATCGAGAGCCGGGCTGCATTTCCTCCCGTTCGTTTTTGGAGCCGGCGGGCTTCCTGATGTTTTTTGTACAGTAGTTGTGGACTAACCAACATTATTTTGTTAAATAAAAACATGGTGATGTTTTGTAAATGATTACATGTCTCTTATTTAGCACAGAGTATGATCCTATCCGTGACATATGGATCTTAACAAAGGTCCGCTATACAGTAGTAGGCCTACCAGACATAAATCTACCGTACTGTATCAGAGTTTATTTCACATGAGCTCCAGTGTGGAACCCCACTGCACCCCCTGGTGGATCAATGATCCATTGCAGCTGGCTTCATTATAATTAAATGTATTTATCAAGGGGGCGGTCTCAAGTCACGCTGGAAGTTTTCCTTTGAGCGAGGGCAGACCCCGTGCCGGCCACGGCCCTCGCGTTTCAAACTGTCTGAAATGAGGTGCTACATCTGTACCATCAGGACTCTCTTGTTTATGTTTTAAGTTTTATGGTAAAAAATGTTTACCCTATTCACATTTTAAATACGAATTTGGGACATGCATTTTAAAGGGTAATCCTTTCAATAATTACTAGATGTAATTTGTGTCTAGCACTATGGTCCCAGCAGGTTCGAATTATGTTTCTATGTCAGTTGGCAACAGAAAAACAATCTATTTCCTAAAGCAAAAGGTGATGTCTTATACTTAAACTCTACCTACTAAACTATCAGTGCAGGTGTGGGAAGTCTTAGTGGAAGCGAAAGGATCAATATAAGTCAATAGAGACGTATTTGTTTTGAGGAGCTAACTCAAAGTGATTCATTGTCAATTCCTGCCTTTTAAAAGTTTGATTCATTTTGTTATTCATTATTTGTACGTGTTGGTAAGTATGCATCTCTGTGAAACTAAGAAAACCACCAGCTCTGTGGAAGTGTGAAGGAAGTAAGAGACAGAGGAAGGCGAGAGAGGGGGAATGAAGAAATGAATAGAGAGAGGGAGGGAAGGAAGTGACAGGGGCGATAGAAGACAGAAGGAAAGAAGCTTAAGGAATGCTAATGAATAAATGATGCACCATGTTGACATTCCTTTCTTTCTCTCTCCATTCCATACCTGTACCCCCCCCCCCCCCCCCCCCTGTCTCCCTGTCTCTTCCCCCCCTCTCCTGCAGGAAGGACGCAGCTCTTGTTAGCTTGACATCCTGCTGTGGCCCTGAGGCCGGAGATGTGACTGCAATGTGAATTGACCCTAAAGGACTGAGAGTACATGAGGACTGCTTTGATCCAACAATCTCAGGTAGGTCGTTGAATGGAATGTTGGAATTCACAAATGTTCGTATAGAGGAAGTAACATGTGAGTTATTTTTGGAATAGGATCTTGTGTGTCATATGTATTGTTAATAGGACAGAAATGGTTTCTCAAAGTTCAGGATGCCCCCAAAGATGTTGGGTGCTTAAGGTTACCGTTGTAAATGTAAATATTGGACTACGGGCAGTGTGTCTCAACTCAGTCATATTAGCAGGCAGAGCTTTTTAAAAAGACATACTGTGCATAAAGGTGCTGCGTATGCGTATCACAGTGTTGTGTTCCTGTGTTACTGCTTTGGCCTGGTGGATATAAAGATATCCATCATTTTGTATACATTTTCTTAATCCAGATGAACAGCTCAAAGATCTTTATATAGCTGGTCACCTTTTAATTCCATTATACTTCTTCCAAACATGGGTGGACACCGGGAGAAAATTGCCGAAGTTGAGATTTCAAGGCCACGTTGCCTACTGAGTTACCTCAGGAGTGGTAACTGGTGAGTACGGAGCCCCCAAAGGGACTTACTTTCTTCTGCAAACGAGAAAGTTAGCACAAGAAAGTCACCAAATGTTTACAGGCTTTCAAATCCTTGGATCAGGAAGGAAAGAGAGAGAAGCTTTTTTGCTGAACCTTTCTGAGTCTCTTAACACACGTATACATGTATTAAAGACATCAAAAAGTGAATTTAAAAAAGGGGACCTCTTAATGTTGAGCAGACTAGTCGAGGATTCCTTCTGGTGAAATGTTTTGTAATGTGGCCTCCCTTTCGCCGATCATTCATTTAATCATTACAACTTAGAGATACATATGTGATACATTCTGTGAAGGATCTATTAGTTTCAGGCAGGTCCGGGTAATTGGAAATATAAAACATGTTTTTATAAAAGGATGATTAATGAACGTTACAGCAGCATTTGACCAAATGTCACTAAACCTTTTCGTCACTTGTTCCACAATTTCATTCCAAGTGATGAAATATTAAAATAGAAAAGTGGCGGCAGCTCCATCCCAGGAGAACCTGCTATTGTCTAAAATGTATAATTCAAGCATAGAAGTGTTCACATTGAGGCACCCACGGACAGCTGGAAGTTTGATCACACAGCTGATAAATACTTTGTGCACCAGGAGACAGGTTGGTATTGTAAGAGTCGGGAGGAGCTGATAATTTATTCCGGGAAATTACTCTGACCTACTAATTGACCTAACCGAAGTTATTGAGTCTATGTAAGTTTACTGCTTGGCTCAGATCCACCAACGTCAGCAAGGTCTCACCTCTATTAACTCCTGAAGAACCAGGTTCAATTAACTGCTGTTTTAATTCAGACAACCCTCTAAATCTGTTTAAGCGATCCCGAAGGATTTTGATATCAGTAAATGAGGTGTGGCCCTACTTAAGTGTGAGTGTGGCAGGGTGCACTCTTACCTTTGAAGCAGGAGAGGAGAGTGCTTCCTGTTGTCCAGTATCTCTCTCAGCATTGGCTAAGACCCCCTCATCTGCTTACACTAAAAATGTAATTGTCAAAGCAACCTTGAACATTTGAAATCAGTTCAGACGTTTCTTTGATCTCCAAACATACTCTACGCTAGCCCCTTTAACTGCAAACCATGTGTTTCCTCCATCCTTAGTAGATGGCACATTTACTATTTGGTTTAACCAAGGCATTACAACATTTCAAAGACCTTTATGTTGACAACACATTTGCCTCTTTCCAAAAGTTATCTGATAACTTTGCACTACCTAGGCAACATTTCTTCAGGTATCTACAGATTCGCACTTTTGTTAATAATAGATTTCCTCAGTTTCCTGATCACCCAGCTGATTCGCCGTTAGACACACTCCTTAGGCCGTTACCTACTCTGAAGGGAATGATGACGTGTATTTACGCTCAGATTTATTCTCTTCGTTTGGTTACCCTGAACTCCATTAAATCTCTTTGGGAAACAGATCTTGGGGAGGAGATTTCAGAAGAACTTTGGGAAAAATCCCTTGCTAATGTACACACATCTTCTATTTGTGCTAGACATGGACTGATTCAGTGCAATACTTTGCACTGAATCAGTCCATGTCTAGCACTACTAGCACTGTACTACTGTACATCGCACACACTTCTCAGGCTCTCTACATATATATATAGAGGTGGACCCAACTTGTTACAGATGTAGCCAAGCACCGGCGAGTCACGCACACATGTTCTGGTTTTGTCCGCTCTCACACTCTTATTGGACTGACATCTTTAGATCACTGTCAGAAATCACTGGAAAACCGATCGCTCCTAATGCCATAGCCGCACTGTTTGGTGTGACCCCACCCACATGGCCTCTCTCTCCTCTGGAGACAGCATTCATAGCCTTTGTTACCTTACTAGCCAGATTCCGATATTGCTCATGTGGAAGTCTCCAACATCCCCTTAACACACCTCGTGGTTAAAAGAAGTCCTAAATTCCGCCAAACTCGAGAAGCTAAGGTGCATACTGAGGGGCTCCCTGAGGAAACTCCACAAGATGTGGAACCCCTTCTACAGGTGTACACGGGAGCTGGACTTGCCGGGTGTCTCTGTACAATAGGGTGGTGGACCTGAGGTGTTAAACTGTGATTAGTGGGCGGCTGACTGACCAACAAGTGCTATGTTTTTATTTGGTATTTTTGTTCCATTTAAACACAGTGTTTGATTTCTACTCTTTCATTATGTTATTAATAATGGACTTAGACTCAGAGCCTTTACAGGGGTAGACATTAAGGGCCATTCGGGCCGGTGGAATTGTATTATCACTGGCCCCATCATTGTCCACTGGCCCGGAGCATTTGTCCACCAAAAAAAAAATAGACTAATAATGAAGAAAATTAACACATTTGTTGCAATAGTAATTTATGCACTAACTACATTACTACTTGTACTACAACATTTGAATCATCAGTTCTTCCTCATTTTCCTCAATTGTTCATATTTGGTTTATTAAAATAATCATATTGTGGTCATTGTTAAAAAATGTCTGCTATTATTATGAGTATTAATATTTGTATAATGCACTTTCTGCCTTCCTGTCATTAGGAGTTAGACATGTAATGGCTATGTAGTAGATTAGATTAGAACCTTCATTATCCTAAACTGCTGGGACATTTCCCTAAAGCCAATACCTTTATTTTCTACTCTTCACTTACTTGTCAGCATAGGTCGGCATTGATGTACAGAGCCGACAGAAGGAGATGGGTCTGGCTGCAGACCGCAGCAAGGAGGCGGATCGTATAGGGGCGGATCGTATAGGGGCGGATCGTATAGGGGCGTTTCCTGACTTTTTTTATCCAATAGCAACTTAAGGGATTCCAGCTGCTTTTATAAATCCTCGCAGAAGAAGTCATTCGTTCTAGTGATGGGAATTCCGGCTGTTCTTGGTGAGCCGGATCATTTGGCTCGGCTCACCAAGAAGAGCCGGCTCTTTCGGCTCCCAAAGGGCTCTTCGGTTTACCACATATTATACCTTTTAATTAAATCAAGTGTAGCCCTGTTTTGACTAATGAATGATGTATATGTGTACACATATATCACTTAAATTATTCAATACATCCTTTGTACTGAAGTATTCAAAAGTAAAATTACATGTTTAATATAAATTATTTGCTGTGGCCAATTGTTTTCATTGCATTTACAGACCCGTGTAACTCTCTGATACCACCCAATGAATGCATTGACTTGCTTGTAGAACCACGCTACGCAAAACAGATAGCAACACCTATAAAAACTATTTTAAAAAAGGAGCTACTGTATCAACCTATATAAAGTATATAAATATAGTTGTTCTCCCTGCAGGAGAGGGGAGCATGCTTTGAGATCAGCTGCTAGGCTGCAGCGGGGAGAAGAGGGGGACAAAAAGAGATCTCCGTCCTCCGTGTTTTATTCTTATAGAAGTAAGAAGAGAAGTAATGGGGCAGAAACCCTCCTTTTTACGCAGCGGTCCAGACATAGACATCAAACGGCGACACATATTCAGTTGCCAGTTACTTTGGCATTAGGGCAGGGATATCTAGATACTTTCCAAGGTTTGACATAATGAATTGTGCTACTTTTAAAGAAGCAACGATGTTTTCAAATCTGTAATCAAAAAGCTCCTCAAAAACACTATAGAAGCAGTTCCTGCCGTTGGTACGTTAGTTCAAACAGTAACAACGGACTACTTTTCTTAGCGGATGCATGTCAATTTAAATCAATACATAAAACTATTTTTTAAACCAATACCATTATTTTCTAAATCCATAAAAGCATTTCAATTAATATTGGGAGTCATGTCGTTACTTTGTTGAGAATGTGGCCGTGTAATAAGCGGGATAATGTGCACATTGCATAATGTGCCTTCATGCCGATCTAGATCCCTCCGCAAAAAACAATAAAAAAACGGCTCGTTCGCGACCGACACATCACTAGTTCTTTAACGGAGCGTCCACACTACAGCTTCAAAAAAAGCTTGGAGCTGGGCGTGTCTGGAGCTTGGGGATTTTATTCAAGCAACGCGACCAACAACCAATCACATGAATGTCCCGCCCCGGACATACAAAGCAAAAAAACCCGGTTCTTCTCCACTATTGCTAAAATGGATGCCAGTGTTGTAGCAAGGGTAAGAAGGGCAAGAAGGGTAACACGTGCGTGTGCAAGGTTGCATAAAGTGTATACATTGTCTCGCAGGAAGCAAGATAGTGTGCGTCACTGTTGGGTACATCCTATACTCCGAAAACGTTTGCAACGGGGGGAATACCACGTTTTGGTCCAAGAGCTCCGTCTGGATGACAACCTCTTTCAGCAAAGACGTGTTTGACGAGTTGCTCAGAAAAGTGGGTCCACTGATTACAAAGGCTGACACCCATCTGCGTTTGTCAATCGTACCTGCCGAGCGACTTGCCATATGCCTACGGTACGTTTTGTGTATTTCTACTTCTTTCATCTGACTCTGTATAGAAGGAGAGAGAATGCATGAATGAAGTCTGTGATTTAGTTCACATGGATAACATTAATTAAGATAGCTAGGTAAACACAGTATGTGGGGGGGTGGGGTGTGGTCTGTGTGTGTGTAGGGGGATCTGTGTGTGTGTGTGTGTGTGTGTGTGTGTGTGTGTGTGTGTGTGTGTGTGTGTGTGTGTGTGTGTGTGTGTGTGTGTGTGTGTGTGTGTGTGTGTCTGTGATCAATGTGTGATCTGTGTGTGGGGGGGATACGTGTGTGTGTGTCTGTGATCAATGTGTGTCTGTGATCTGTGTGTGTCTGTGATCTGTGTGTGTGATCAGTGTGTGGGGGTGGGTCTGTGTGTGTGTCTGTGATCTGTGTGTGTGTCTGTGATCTGTGTGTGTGTGTGTGTGATCTGTGTGTGTGTGTGTCTGTGATCAATGTGTGTCTGTGATCTGTGTGTGTGTGGGGTCTGAATAAATATATTTTGTAATCATGTATATATTTTTTTTCTCAGGTACCTAGCAACCGGTGACTCGTACAGGACCATAGCATTCCGCTATCGGGTCGGGCATGCAACAGTGGCTGTCATCGTGAAGGAGGTTGCGGGTGCCATCTGGACCGCCCTGGTTGAGGAGACCATGCCGGTACCACAGACGGAGGACTGGAGAGCCATCGCTGCTGGGTTCCAGGAGCGCTGGGACTTTCCCAATTGCGTTGGTGCCATTGATGGGAAGCACGTGGTGATCCAGGCTCCGGCAAATTCTGGGTCCCTGTACTTCAACTACAAGTCCACCCACTCCTTGGTACTGCTGGCTGTCGTGGATGCCCAATACCTCTTCAGGGTAGTGGATGTCGGAGGTTTTGGAAGGAGGAGCGACGGTGGGAGCCTGAGGAATTCCGCTTTTGGAGAGGGCCTCCGAGATGGCAGTCTGCAGCTACCACCTGACACCCTCATCCCAGGAGCAGAGCGGCTCGGCCTTCTCCCCCATGTCTTCGTTGGAGATGAGGCTTTTCCGCTGCTGGACAACCTGCTGCGTCCGTTCCCTGGACGTCACCTCACCCATGAAAGGAGGTTGTTCAATGACCGCCTCAGCCGGGCCAGGTTGGTGGTTGAATGTGCGTTTGGCATCCTCTCATCCCAGTGGAGAATGCTCAGGCGTGTCATCACCACCAGCCCGGAGGTAACAGAGTTGTGTGTGAAGGCCGCCTGTGTGTTGCACAACTTCCTCCGCAGGAAGACGATAGGAAGACCATCACGCACACCTATCGCAGAGTCCACGGGTGAAGCTACTCCAACCCTGTGTGATGCACCGAGGATGGGCTCCAACAACGCCACACGCAGATCCATCCAACTGCGGGACACCTTCAGCTCTTATTTGAATGAGGAGGGTGCAGTGCGATGGCAGCATAGAGTGGTGTAGGGTCACCATTGTCTACAAACCAAAAGCTCTTTTAAGAGCTACCCATAATTTCTTTAAAAAGCAAATATTCCAAATGAGCCATTTTAAAATCAACCATTCCTAATAAACATGTTTCCTGAATTGATATTATGATATGACTAACAACCTTTTTCCTTCAGTCCTGTTTTTAGTGATACAAATTACAACAGGTTTTCACCTGAACAATTACAGAAGACAGCACATTATATATCGACATACATGAAGCTTCTGGTATGTTGCAACTGACAAACAACATGAACAAGTCAAGACACAGTATAGCCATAACATACTTTAAATAACTTTTATTTATGTAATGTTGTGAGTGAAGTGTGTGATGAGTGATGAGTGTACAAACATGTCATGTGGATCAGTATCAGTATGTAATTAATTAATTCTCCAGCTCTGCTGCCTCCAGGACCGCCTCGTGTATGGTCAATCTGAGACTCAGCCTATTTCTCCTGCTGATCAGCCTCATGGTGGGCAAGAGACTCCGGAGAAAGAGCAGGTCTTCTTCCTCCTCCACCACTGGTGGTGGGGGTGGTGGTGGTGGCATATCCAGCATTGGACCTACGGTCAAAAGCAGATTTTCCTCAAAGGGGGACATCTCCCTTCCCCTTCTCTTTTTCCCCTGGAATCCGACTCTCGTCTGTGCTGGCTGGCTGGCTGGCTGACTGGCTGGCTGGCTGGCTGGCTGGCTGGCTGACTGACTGGCAGGCTGACTAGCAGGCTGACTGGCACCTGGTTGGCTTTCAATGCTGTCATCCAGGCTCTCTTCCAGGCTGTCTTCCTCTTCCTCTTCTATGGATGTGGATGGAGGCAGGGCTTGCCGGGGGAAATTGCTGGACGTCTCGCGGTCAAGCATGAATGGCTTTAAAAAGCTCATGATTGCCGCGAGACGCCAGGGCTTAGATCCCCCGGAAGACCCTGCCCCGCTCCTTTTCCCTTCCTTCTCTAATATCCTCTCCTTCCTGTATTTGTCCCTGAGGGACTTCCACCGCTTTTTGCACACTTCCTCTAATAAAATGAAATGAAAGAATACAGTTAATTTCTTGAATTTAAGAAAATGATTCCTCCATTAATGAAAACCAAAAATTGCATAAAAGGTTTTACATGTCACACTTTATCAGAAACAGGTTTATTGCCAGGTAGCTTTACACATACTAGGAATTTGACTTCATGTCATGGTGCATATATAAAAAACAAGAAATCTAATATAAAACACAAAATGTTTTTACACCGTAATAAAATACAGTTAAATTGCAAAAAGATAAAAATTAAATAAAGCAGTAATTTACATGGAAATAGAATGCATTTTTACATAATATATATATATATATATATAACTAAGAAATATGAAAGCAGAATATGAGCAGAAAGGAGTATGACATTGTGTGCATTAATGTAATGCAATATAGTCTATGATGTGGCAGAGGTAAAGTGTCAGCGGATGATGAACATTTATGTGATTAATGTCTATGGTGCTATTTTATGCTAAATATAGTGGCTAATGGCTATGCTTGCTAGCTATGTTAACACTACGTAAACTGGATATAAAATCCCCAAACAGGCGAAAACCTACCAGTTTCACCCACTGTCTCTGCCACCTCCCTCCATGACTGGTTCCTCTGGTTTGTATCCCGGTAGGTGAAGAGGGTCCGGTCATATAAAACCGGGTGATTTGCTACGGCGATAATCAGTTTCTCCTCCATCTTTTTTTGAAATATAGAAATGAACGACGGGATATCTCTCCCAGCTTAGACGCGGTTTGATTGGCTAGCGCTTGAGCTGTCAGATTTTCAGAAACGGGATTTGATTGGCTGGCGCTGGCTACTCCGGCGGAGACGGACCGCTATGCTACCCACAATTCAGTTCGGCGAAAAAGCGAGGCAACGTGACGTCACCCCATTCAAAGTGAATGGGCAGATTGGAGTTGTCGACGCTGTAGTGTGGACGGTCCGTCTCCGCCGGAGTAGCCAGCGCCAGCCAATCAAATCCCGTTTCGGAAAATCCGACAGCTCAAGCCGTAGCCAATCAAACCGCGTCTAATCTGGGAGAGATATCCCGCCGTTCATTTCTATATTTCAAAAAAAGTTGGAGGAGAAAATAATTATCGCTGTAGCAAATCACCCGGTTTTGTATGACCAGACCCTCTTCACCTACCGGGATACAAACCGGAGGAACCAGGCATGGAGGGAGGTGGCAGAGACAGTGGGTGAAACTGGTAGGTTTTCGCCTGTTTGGGGAGTTTATATATATATTGCTCCCATACAATCCCCGGGGTTTTTTGCTTTGTATGTCGGGGGCGGGAGATTCATGTGATTGGTTGTTGGTCGTGTTGCTTGAATAAAATCCCCAAGCTTCAGACACGCCCAAGCTGTAGTGTGGACGCTCCGTGATAGTAATGTGCCCTGGATTACACCATCTATCGTTCACAAACACAGCCAGCCCTCTTACCGCTCTCTCTCGTCCTATCCGCCCGCAGCAGATGAAAACCATCCAGTTTAGTATTAATGTCCAGGGATTAGCCACGTAAACCAGGGTTGCCAATTTTGGGTACCTGGCTGGAGCAACCTGATCTCACCAGAATGCGTGACTCCACCACGACTCCTTAACACCGCATTGCGTGGTGGAGTCACGAACTTTGTTACATTTACGTGTCGGCACCACGCAAACAACCCCAATGTAAAGTGAATGAGGCTCTTTTGTCGTGGTGCACACACGCATTTCTACAACGTCCCGCAGTGAGCTTTTATTCTATAAAACGTTTTTAAAATCTACTTTATAGCTTGTAGTAACTCACGGGAGGCTTCTTTTATTTTATTTGTATTCATAATAATTTTTATTTTTCGTCACAATGTATTATGGTGCATTAGTTACGAATTTTTGTTCTCAAAAAACAGTGCATTGTGTGTAATACAACTGTGATTTTTATTAAATTAGTTTGTTTTTAAGGAAGGCCAGAGCTTCAGCTGTGTCAAATAGATTGTTCCCTTTAGTTAACGTTTTTTAAAAGAACATTATATTCCGATTTGATCCTGTCCCCTTTATTGTATTACGGAGAGCAATGTGAGCATCCATTCCCATTGGATAACGCAGGATTTTACACCCGGAAGTAAGTATACACTTTACTGTCGATTGATTTTACAGTGCTATCTGCACGACTCATCAACTTAAAAACACCAGAGTATCCTTGTTGATTACACAACATTGATTGGTTTAAATTGTGTACAATGCTTTTGTAATTTTCCACTTCGATTCGGAGAAACAAATATGTGTTCAGTTTAGGATGGCCGAAGACACTACACTACCCAGAATCCTCAGCTATCGTTTGGGACTACACCATGTGCTTTGCTTGACAATGTTGAAGTTTACGCTGAGCGACAAACAGCATTTTGAAATGGAATGAAACCCATTCAAAACAGGAATCGAACGTCTCCTCCCCCCCTTAGGTCACAGGCTCCTCCAACAGTGCAACACAATAAAACAGATAAACAGAAAAAATAGTGCAAGTCAATACAAAAAGAAAAAAAGTGAAATAGTGCAATAAGAGTCTATACAAGTGATTGGAATATGATATATTAGACAAATCATTTCTAAGTAGCAGCCAGATGAATGTTATGGATGTTATTTCAAAGTTCAGGTGTTTAATAGTCTTATGGCCTGTGGGATGAAACTGTCCCTGAGTCTGGTGGTTTTGGTCTGGATGTAAGATAAGGTAAGATAAGATGGTACTTTATTGATCCCAATTTGAGACATTGTTTTTGTTGCAGCAGCATAAAAGACAAGGCATTTTACAATAAAACAAAACCACAAATAAACAAGAATAGAAAGAAAAGAAAAGAAAATAGAAAATATACGTGTTGAAATAGAAAATATACATGTAGATATTATATATGCAAATATACATATTCAAAAATATATGACAATGGAATATCAAATATTGAACAGATTATATATGTGTACAATCAATGTACAGCGAGGTTGTATTAGAGAAACTATGGAGCAGAGAGTTATCTTCCAGCCAGAGGTGATTTATTGTACAGAGTTATGGCAGTGGGCAGGAATGTGGTCCTGCATCGGTCCTTGTGACAGCGGAGCTGCAGCAGTCTGTTGGAGAAGGAGCTCCGTTGACTGTCCAGCTGCAGGTGGAGAGGATGGGTGGGTTATCCATCATGGACAACAGCCTGTTCAGTGTCCTCCTCTCCACCACAGCTTCAAAGGGGTCCAGCTTGATGCCGATGACAGACCCAGCTTTCCTGATCACTTTATTGATCCTGCTGGTGTCACCGGCTCTGATGCCCCCCCCCCCCCCAGCAGACCGCAGCAAAGAAGAGTGCACTGGCCACAACAGACTAGAAGATCTCCAGCATCTTGCTGCACACGTGGAAGGATCTCAGCTTCCTCAGAACATAGAGTCTGCTCATCCCCTTCTTGTACACAGCGTCAGTGTTGATCCTCCAGTTCAGCCCATAAGTGCACTCCCAGGTGCTGTAGTCCTCCACAACAGCCACATCCTCTCCTAGAATGCGGCTGTTGTGCCAGATGGTAGCAGACAGAACAGTTTGTGGCTGGGGTGATGGGGTCTTTTATAATCCTGAGGGCTTTCTTTAAGGTTAACCAGGTATTTTTACTCCACTACATTTATTTTAGTTACTTTACAGATTCTGATTAATGATGTGAAATATAAACAACCCTTAAAGCAGACTTTAGTTACACCTGAGTAAAATACAGGGAAGGTGATTGTCAAGTGCCAACAATCAGGAGAGATATTTGATTGGAGGACTGGCCTATCTAAAGCCAGTTGAGTAGCACTTGAAATGTTTGACTCTATGAAACCTGATGTACTTTATGATTCTGTTTTCTTCAAGCTTGTATTTTGTTGGTCGAACGCACTTATTGTAAGTCGCTTTGGATAAAATGATTTATCTTTTACGAAACGTTTTTTTTCATATGGAATGCAGTCAACCAATCACAGAGCTTGAGGCAACGCAGACAATAGCTGAGGATTCTGGGTAGTGTAGTGTCTTCGGCCATCCTAAACTGAACAAATATTTGTTTCTCCGAATCGAAGGGGAAAATTACAAAAGCATTGTACACAATTTAAACCAATCAATGTCGTGTAATTAACAAGGGCAATCTGGTGTTTTTTAGTTGATGAGTAGTGCAGATAGCACTGTAAAATCAATCGACAGTAAAGAGAATACGTACTTCCGGGTGTAAAATCCTGCGTTATCCAATGGGAATGGACGCTCACATTGCTCTCCGTAATACAATAAAGGGGACATGATCAAATCGGAATATAATGTTCTTTTAAAAAACGTTAACTAAAGGGAACAATCTATTTGACACAGCTGAAGCTCTGGCCTTCCTTAAAAACTAACTAATTTAATAAAAATCACAGTTGTATTACACACAATGCACTGTTTTTTGAGAACAAAAAATCGTAAATAATGCACCATAATACATTCTGACGAAAAATTAAAATGATTATGAATACAAATAAAATAAAAGAAGCCTCCCGTGAGTTACTACAAGCTATAATGTAGATTTTAAAAACGTTTTATAGAATAAAAGCTCACTGCAGGACGTTGTAGAAATGCATGTGTGCACCACGACAAAAGAGCCTCATTCACTTTACATTGGGGTTGTTTGCGTGGTGCCGACACGTAATTGTAACAAAGTTTGTGACTCCACCACGCAATGCGGTGTTAAGGAGTCGTGGTGGAGTCACGCATTCTGGTGAGATCAGGTTGGGTTGGAGTGAGATTTTGATATCATGGGTTTAATTACACATATGCGCACAAAATGACTGCTATCGTGTCAGCAGCGGGACCTTAGCATACAGGATATATATACAAATACACAATATTGGACACAGACTATAAAGGGCACACAGTTTCATTCACTAATGAAAGTCACTAATGTTTGTTTCCACTGTTTTATTGTGTGCCTGTCGCGATAAGCAATTAATTGACTTATCGTACGATACATAAAAATGAACTCGATAAATTGTCATTTACAAGAGGATGTGACTAGCAGTTTGAAAGGATGTACTTGAATTATTATTATATATTATCATTATGTCAGTGGTCTAAAATGGTCATACAACGGTGCCGACAATAATTTCCAGGAAAATGTATCCAACAAAATGAATTATCGCGAGAGGCCTATACATAAACACACACACAAACAAATCTACAGACATACTCCAAACTGCCAAATATATTAATTAACACACTCTGACTCTCATATACTCTACGACTCTATTTTGGCCTAGAACAATAAGCAGCAGACTTTTTTTTTTTTTTATAATTTCTACTGGATCTTAGATCTGCGCATGCGCAATACGGGTCGGCAGTTGCGGCTCCAGAGTATTTTTGTTGGGTAATCTATGGTAGGGCTAACCCATACAGTCGTGGGGCTCATGTCACTATTTGCAATGTAATTACATACACGCTATATCGCCCCCCTTGACAGTGAAACGCCACGCGTGAGGTTTAGATTATTTCCCTGTCTCAATCCAAATGGAACTGTATGAAATAAAAAGGCACATTTGTCTTGTAGTAAATAAAAAGGGCGACCTGGAGCCAATCCTGCAATTTACCCACAGGTGAAAGAGTTGACATGCTGAAAACCCAACCCCTGCGGGGGTCTGGGGGGATTCTCCCCCAGGAGATTTTTTGGAAATACTAACATAAAATACACATTCTGGTACTCTATTGAGAAGAAAAATAAATACATCTATTACTCCACGACATATTTAAAAAATGAATGCCATTTTAGTTTTGTGTTACTTTATTCTGAAAGCTGAACCTGCTGCTCCTCACAGAGAGAAGAGGGAAGAAGCTGTGTTAATTACTTTACATTGTGGATAAGGGTGGATAGCCCCCATTGTTCTGTGTGTCAACATGAAAGACAGCCCACACACCTATCAGTCATCAAACCGTGGGGTCTTATTTCATTACGTGTTGATTTCTATCAACACGTAATGTTGTATCGATGTATATAGAGATGTACTACAGCAAAAGTATTCTCCGTCGGGACTTCCTGCAACAACACCACGCCGTTATCTTGATTCTGATTGGCCAGAAGACATTATCAAAGATGTTCTATTAAGAAGACGATCACTACATGACAAAAGTTTTCAAAACCGTTTCTAGTCCTCGGTATTCTTGTTTTTGGCGTGAGAATAGTTTGGGCAGCGTGAGAGCGTGATATTGAGAGTGAACGCGTGTGTCACACGCCAGATGCGTGAGAGTTGGAAACCCTGCGTAAACACGAGATGCTGCTCTCCCGATACTCCCTTTGATGACGGGTCAGCGGCGCGAGTTTGTCCATCTTGGGAGAGATCTTACATTTCCCATGATGATGGAAGGAAGGACAGGTCTGTACGTCTCCTCCTGGCTCGCAGCTTTGCCCCGGCATGCATGGCGTTCCCGTCTCCTTGTCCTCAGCTCGCGGGGAACAACGAGTCTATCGCCGGTTTGCATCGCCATGCTACGGAAGGCTAACAGCTGATCCAGAGTGTAAACAATGGAACGTTGGCTGCACGAGGAACCCCCAGAAACGGTTGAAAACATTGCAAAAAGAACGGGCTTGATGTCCATTGTGCAAAAATATAAGTTAAACAGAAAGGTATACAATAAATAGATGAATCAACAACTGTAGCTATGATGATCTCAGGTGACCGTCCAGCAGGGTTGGAGGGTAAGGTTACATTGAAATGGTCCACAAAAGGATTCAAGTACTACTTGGGTATTAATATTACTCCCACCACATCTTAGCTATTTGAGGCAAACTATGGGAAACTAATAAATGAGATAAAAAAAGATGTTGACAGGTTCTACCCCTTAATCTAATGGGGAGAATATAAACGGTTGGGATGAATATACTGCCAATACTTTTATTCCTGTTCCAGTCATTGCCTATAGTGACCCCTAAATCTACTTTTAAATGACTGGACAAAATAATATCAAAATTCCTGTGGCAAAAAAAAAATCCAGAATTAAATATAAGACACTTCTATGTACAAAAAATAATGGAGGGTTGAATCTACCTAATTAAAAAAAGTACTATTGGGCAGCACAAATTAGAGCAATAATCATGTGGATAACTGAAGAAACTGAGATAATTTGGGTGGATATGGAGCAAAAATCATGTAATAATCTACCTGTGGGAGCACTTCCATTTCTGACAGAAAAGGCACGGAAAGGGTGTGGGACTGGCAATTATTGGATCAGGGCTATGATGAAGATATGGTCAGAGGTATGAAAGAAATGAAAACTGGCAAACTATTAGCAGGGCCACTAAGATAGCACAAACCCAGACCTTTTACACTCTATTGTGGACTCAGGATTTAAAGCGTGGGAAAACAAGGGGTTAATATATATTATACAACTTTTTACTGGACAAACCATTAAATAATTTGAACAACTAAAACAAGAATTTAATCTGCCATCATGTGACTTTTATAAATTCCTGCAACATTGCCTTCAGGGCAATGTTGCAGGAACCCATAAGGAAAGGGAAAACATTCGCAAAGCCCCATCTAAACTAGAGGAACTGTTAATTACATACAGAGGACGAGACAAAAAAAGAGGCTATATCAACACTTTACAAGGTTCTACAACATGAATGTAACGACAACAATAGGGATGTCAAAGAAAAATGGGAGTT
Organism: Pseudochaenichthys georgianus; assembly: GCF_902827115.2. Lineage (NCBI taxonomy): Eukaryota > Metazoa > Chordata > Actinopteri > Perciformes > Channichthyidae > Pseudochaenichthys > Pseudochaenichthys georgianus. The sequence goes on from NC_047515.1 coordinate 230,941, forward strand.
AGAAGCTAATATTATAATAACTGACGATGATTGGGATGAAACATTCAAGGCGGGACATACAGATGTACCGCTTCGTTTCAGACGCCTTCCCGTACGGGTCCGTGATCGGCACGGGGTGGGCCCCTGCTGATAAAGAAACCCCCCCCCGCAGGACTTGAAACGCCCCCTTGATAAATATATTTAATTATAATGAAACCAGCTGCAATGGATCATGGATCCCCCAGGGGGTGGAAGCTGCCACACTGAAACTCATGTGAAATAAACAGCTGATCTACAGGTATCTGATATAGCGGATATTTGTTAAGATCCATATATGTCACGGATAGGATCATATTCTGTGCTTAAGTAAGAGACATGTAATAATTTACTAAACATCACCATGTTTTTATTTAACAAAATAATGTTTAATTCACGTTGGCGTAAGTACAAAACCATCGCTATGTTTTTAGATCAGGAAATGCATCCAGGGTCAAACAAATGATGTTCGATCGTCATCCTCGCATTCATTTAATGTATCATATGTTCGCGAGTTGAAATGAATGAACTAAATTTAATCCACGTGAGTTTACAACAACAACAATAATCGCTTTGTTTTTATATCACATCCGACGGAGGAAAATGCAGCGGCTCTCACTACCGATCACCCTAATCCCACGCGCAAACAATAATATGTACAGTGTTAATAGTGTACTGTATTATTAGTGTCTAATATTACTGCTATAATAATCACACATTGAGTTGTTGAAATCAGACCGTCGTTTTTTTTAAACGCTCTGAATGAAACGGCAGCTCTCAGGTGATCAGCTGTGTGTTTACACAATAAAATATGCATAGTAATTTAATACCTTCCAACACACATTGTAAGAACAGTTCTGTTTCATATGAGTGTTGAGAGCTGTATCCACAAATCTACTAATTTTGCCCTCAGTGCACCAGATTGATGCATTTAACTTCAATTTAAATAAAAACATCTTCTGTTGTAACAACAATAACATTATAAATAGTAACATAGCATGGTATTGCACATTTACTGTAGCTTTGAGTGTTACTGGCCTGAGATCTTTTTATTACATGAATGAAGGTGACTGAGGCTTTTTAATATAGACTTTTCAGTGTCCCACATTTTGCACAGAACTGTCCCACATTAGGAAAACAGATTGTCTGAGACAACTTGGCACTAAGAGTACTAATATGTCTACCATTTATTTTATGAGTTTAATATCTGCATGTTCTCTTTTGGTTTGATTAGGACACATCCTGGGGATTTCAGAATGTTACTGGATTTTGATTTATTGTATCGGCTTCATGTCGCAATATATTCCCGAAGTCTGAAATACAAAAATGTTCCACATTAGGGCAATTCACCCTACATTTAATCATTTTGTTTATTTTTAACGAAATAAATGTGCTTTAATCCATTATGAAATTAATATAGGCTATTTACTTAGTACATATCTGACATTAACGATTAACACACTGTTCATACTGCTCACAGCTGATATCTAGTGTATTCATACCCCTCACTGTTTATTCATCATTCAATTCATTATATATTTTATTCTGTAGATTGTGAACATTACTTTTCACTTTACTGCTTGTTGCACCTGGTTAGAAGCTAAACTGCATTTCGTTGTCTCAGTAGGCCTACCTGTAATCTGTGCAATAACAATAAAGTTGAATCTAATCTTGAGCAGGAACTAATGTAGGCTATTTACTTAGTACATATCTGACATTAACGATTAAACACGTTTGTGCATTCTTTATGAATGCAAACCGAGTCATTTCGTTTATTTTTAACGAAATATGTGATTTAATCCACATAATTTACTGTGTTAATTGTTTACTGTACAGTAGTATTGTTTAACTTGAAGGTGCCTGATGTGAACATTTCCAGAATGTATTGTCTTCACTTTTTAAATGCCTCTGTGATGTGCTGCAGACCATACCGTTCAGCAGCCCAACCCCCCATATGTCCTCGTGTATGTTGGGGACCCTTTGTTTAAAACTAATTGGCCATCGGAATGTGTGTCACATTCCACAGCTCTCCCCCCCCCTCCTGTGATCCCCCGCACACAGAGAGACACAGGGAGATCGCTCTTCTGAAGAGAGCGGAAATAATGATATTGCAAGTTAGAAACGTAAAATGCATTTTGACAGACACTTGGGGGAAATATGCTGCATTTTGAATGTCCGATAGTCCACCATTTCCACCGGAAATATGAAACATTTAATAAAAGTGAAAAACAATGAACAAGACTTAACGTATTCATCATAATTAATTATATTTATTTCGTTTGGATGTAGGATTTTTGACTTTGTTTAGAGCAGTGATCTTCTACTATATGAACATTTTGGACCCAAAATCACAAAAAAAACGTAAAAACAGATTTTGAAAATGATTTTATTTTTCATAACACAAACATACACAAAGAAACCATTTAAAAGCTGGAAATATATACATGGGATGTGACTATGATAATGTGAAAGTTTGATTGAGGTAGCATGGGATTTCATTCTGATAAGGCAAAAGTGTTATTATAAATATAATACAAATATATATATATATATATATACTAGGGCCGGGACTTTAACGCGTTAATTAAGATTAATTAATTACACAAAAATTAACGCGTTAAAAAAATTAACGCATTTTAATCGCACTTGTTTTTGCACAGCGGAACGTTTCTTACTGGATGAGTTTCAGGCGGACCGATTATACTGGAGCACCAACTAACGTTCATGACTTCAGCATGGGACTTCAAACAACAACAAACCACGGTGATCAATAGTCAAACATGAACGAACAAGCTGATGAGACCGCTTTGGTCGGCCCCGTGGATGGGACATTTTGTTTTAAAAAACGGACGGATGGAAGCGTCGATAAGAGGACGGTTGTGTGCAAATTATGCAAAAAAGAATTTGCATATCACCGCAGCACATCAAGCCTAAAGTATCACCTAAATGCAAAGCATGTAGCAGCTAGCGTGGACGTTAGCCCGACTCCGAGTGCAAGGAACCATACCCTGACCCAACCCACACTCAACCAGATGACTGGTTTCAGGGCCAGGATAAGTAAGTCCACGTCTGAGAAAATAACCAGCTCCCTGGCTCACTGGACTGCACTCGACTGTAGACCACCTGGAGTCGCATCCATGTGAAAATTGCTTCTCACTGTTCTCAGGTCAAATATGTATATTTGATTAAAAATGCGATTAATTTCGATTAATTAATTACAAAGCCTCTAATTAATTAGATTAATTTTTTTAATCGAGTCCCGGCTCTAATATATACACATTATGTACAACAATCTGTTTTTTCTGTCTTTATCTGTGCCACGCTTCAAAGCGGTTTCTGTCAACTACGACACAGAGGGCAACATCACAGATTCCTCCTCCTCCATGTCAAAAAACAAGCTTAAAGCTTGACTCACGTTCAGAGTTCTCTTCATCATAGTTGAGTCTTCAAAACTCAAAATCTATCTAACTATATCTAAATTCTCAATGTTTGCCTGTCACTTTACTTCAATCGCAGTCTCCCACAGCCTCTCTTCGTCTCCCGCCGCCTGTCTTCGTATATCTTCGTCTCACTCCATTTCCCGCCGTCTCTCTTCGGTTCCCGCCGTCCCTCTTCGTCTCTTTTCGTCTCGTTTCGTATCACTCCGTTTAACTGATTACCTCACCCCTCCCTGGTAAATACATCCTGTTGAGCAGAATCTACAGTTTCCAGTATTTTCCGTTTCGTAAAATGATAAAATACGGCGAAGATATTAAAATATGTGCTTCCATTATTCATACTTCTGAAATATATCTGTATTAACTTTATATCATCGTATGTCCGTGTTTATTGGGTATTTTTGCATGAAACAAAGACTGGCATATAGTTTCAAGCCAGTACTTTCGACATAAATACACATATACATCCTGTTGAGCAGGATCTACAGTTTCCAGTATTTTCCGTTTCGTAAAATGATAAAATACGGCGAAGATATTAAAATATGTGCTTCCATTATTCATACTTTTGAAATGTATTAACTTTATATCTTCATATCTCCGTGTTTACTGGGTCTTTTTGCATGAAACAAAGACTGGGATATAGTTTCAAGCCAGTACTTTCGACAGAAACACACGGCAATGTTGTCCGGACTGTTGTTTTTATGCGGCACCGGCTTGAACAGGTCATGTGATCTGATCACGCCGGCGTGACGGTCGACTCCAAAGGGTTAATATTAAATACATATAAGTATTTTTACAACTTGTATTTAGAAATACTCTGTTGTAATTATTGATGCATACATGTGATCATCCATTTAATGTGGCATCTGCTATAATGGGGTTAATGTATGATATTACTTAATAATACAATACATTATAATATATGATATGATAATTACATTTGAGTTTTATTCATTTCTTATTTAATAGTTCCTCATTATTATTATTTGTATCGCTCATCTTATTTTTGATTTTATTAATCTGTGTGAATCTGTGCTGCCCTGTTTTTCACTCTCACCCTGTTGCTGTTTGAACTACTGAATTTCCCCACCGGATTAATAAAGGTCCATCTTATCTTATCTTAATGTATAAGTTGATTTACTTCAATCTACTGTACAATATTACAAGAAATATACTGCATAAAGCAAACTATATACTTTATTTGATCTAAAATATTGATGTTTCTACAACGCCCATTGTGTATTTTGTGAATGAAGCGCCATCTCATGGTTAAATCCTGTAATTGAACAAATGGGGAAATTGGGCAACGCCCTCTAGCAATTTGGCAACACCCCCAGCCACTGGCATCTGCTGGGCTTTTGACTGGGACACACCCATTTGAGTCTGATCTGGAGTGCTACATCTGTACAATAACAGACAGTCCAACATGGAGGGAATTTGATTGGAAGGTGAAAATGAGCTATTTTAACACCCCATCTATCACTTCAAAATATAGCAATACCTCTTTATGCTGGAGGGGCTGTGGACGGGTGGGAGACTTCACACATATATTTTGGGACTGTCCAAACATTCAGCACTTGGAACACTGGAAGGATGTTCAAAAAGGAGATTAAACGGGTGCTGGGCATTACCTTCACTTTGGACCCAGCACTTTATATACTGGGTATACTGCCTAGTGATATGATGGATATGATGCTTTCTAATTAAGAATTATTATTGTAATTGCGACAAATAATAACGGTCGTGTGGCTGAAGCCGCAGCCCCCCAGTATAGTCCATTGGAGAAACAGGGTAAAACATGTTTATTTAATGGAGAAAGTCACCTCAAGACTACAGCTGAAAACTGATCAATTAGAAGAAAAATGTTCCCCATTAATACAAGCAACACCAGAACTCTAGCAGCACCTCTTTATTTATTTACTTTTCATTTATTTGTATTCACTGCACTTGTACTTGTTTCATCTGGATGGTAAAGCACTGGTTCTTACTAACGTAATGGTTCAGATATTGTGCGATCATTTTGTTGATAAGGGGGAATGATAATGTCTGTAATATGTTGATAATGTTTGCGCACTATGAAAATCAATAGCATCAATACATTGTATGTTCTTTTGGTGTCCAGGGAGGGCATGAATGATTAACCGTGATGTACAACATGTGCAGTTATGTAAGCATCTCCATGTACAGTATGTCCTATTTATGTTATGCCTGTGAAAAGAAAAAGAGATTCCATTCTTTGTTTGGACCAACCATCGGTTGTAATTAACATGCTGTGCTTTCCCTTCTGTCTGCCCCCACCCTTCTTGGGACTGTAATGTCATGTAATGGGACTTGTGTCTCATCTGTATAAATTACATTGCCGTTCTGTGTAACGGGGTCAGATCCTGGTACTATCTACTAGTGCAGCACATCCATCCTTTCCAGCTGGAAATATGATTGATTCTGTTAAATGCTATAACTCTTCATTAAATAATACGACTTTGATTTAAGCTTGTATATTGGTTATTTTCTTACCAGAAGGTGATTAAGTGTGGAATTTCCACCAATGCTCAGAATCGAAAGGGAAAAACACAAAAACATTGGACACAATTCAAACTAATCAACATTGTGTAATTAACAAGGACAAACCGATGCTTTTTAGTTGATGAGTACTGCAGATATCATTGTGAAACAGTGGCGAACCGTCAGGGCCTTCAAGGTATTCAGAGAATACCCTGATAACTCAGATACAAAAAAGACATTTATTGATTTAATTATATAAATACAATTTAATAAAATGTAATAAAATGTAATAAAATTTAAATACATTTTATAAATGAGAATCGTATCTGTGTTGTTGATCTGTAATACACAGTGTTACGTGGTTTTGTTTGTCCTTCTCGGACCTTGCACTACGCATTTTCTAGAAAATAAATGCAACCAATCAGATCCGTTTCTGTGTCTGTGGGTATTCTGTATCCTTGATAGAAGGCCCTGGTCGTTGAACTGAATGAGAGCGAACACTCTGATTGACAGTTTGATCAACCAATCATATATTGGTTTGTAGCCAATGGGCGTATTCTTTCGGAGTTTCCCACGGTGCAGGGTATGCTAGAAGGCCCGTTAGTTCTGACAGGTGCGAGGGCGTTTGTGTCTACAGAAGGTCCAGTTGTGATAGACACGCTTCGCCACTGTTGTGAAACCAATAGACAGTGAGGGGAATACTTACTTTCATGCCAAAGGACCCTGACCAAGTGTGAGTTTTGACGCACAGGGAAATGTCACAATTTGAGCGTTTTTTGTGAAAATACTACGTTGTGCCCTGTGGACCAACGTAGCTATTACAAACTAAACTATAATTACTAAATGATTTGGGGAAAATGTAAACAATGGATTAATAATACTGCATCAGAACAACAACTGCTCAAATAAAAATACAGGCCAAGGTGTGTGAACATGAAGCAATCATACTGTCAATGGGGGTCTATGAGTATTAGATCAGATAGATAGATAGATCTTTATTTGTCATTGTACAGGTACAATGAAATTACAATAGACTCAAGGTGCCAACACGCAACAACAAGACAATATAAAAACAACAAGACAATATAAAAACAACAAGAAACTATAAAAACAATAAAAACAATGAATGGGACTTAAAAAAAGGGAATATGTACATAAATAAATAAAAAATTTATTAAATTGCACGATTCCCCTCGTATTGCCTGAGCGCAGCCATACGAAGTGCTCGTTACCCGGGTGGTGTGGGTCCTTGAGGATCTTGACTCCCTTCTTAAGGCAACGAGAGCTGTACAGTACCTCCAGGGAGGGGAGGGGGCAACCGATGATCTTCTGGGCCGAGTTGATGGCCCTTTGGAGCGCACCCCTCTCTGCGGCTGTGCAGCTGAGGAACCACACGCAGATGCAGTAGGTGAGGATGCTTTCCACGGCGCAGCGGTAGAAGGACACAAGCAGATCCTGTCTGAGGTGGTAATTCCTGAGTATTCTCAGGAAGTAGAGTCTCTGCTGTGCCTTCTTGACGGTTGCCGTGGTGTTGGTCCTCCAGGACAGGCCAGGTGAACGCCCAGGAGTTTGATCACTGAGACTCTCACAGCCTCCATCAATGTACAGGGGCTGCATGTTGGTCTTCTTCCTCCTAAAGTCAATGATCATTTCCTGGGTTTTCAGTTTGTTCAGCTGCAGGTTGTTTACTTTGCACACCCCTAGCAGTTGCTCCACCTCTTCCATGTACGCGGTCTCGTCACCCCCTGAGATGCAGCCCACCACGGTGGTATCATCAGCAAACTTTATGATGGAGTTGCTGGTGTGGGCGGGGACGAGATCATAGGTGTAGAGGGCGTATAGTATGGGGCTCAGCACGCAGCCCTGTGGTGATCCGGTGCTGAGACTGAGGGACGTGGAGGTGTGGGTGCCAATCCTCACTCTCTGGGGGCGATCAGACAGGAAGTCCTTAATCCATAGACACAAGGAATGGGATACTTCCAGGACTGATAGCTTGGTCACCAGTCTGTCAGGGAGGATGGTATTAAATGCAGAGCTGAAGTCCACGAAGAGGATCCGTGCGTAGCTCCCCCTACTCTCCAGGTGAGACAGGGTAGAGTGGAGAGCTGTGGCGATGGTGTCCTCCGTGGACCTGTTGGCCCTGTAGGCGAACTGGTGGGGGTCCAGACCGGGAAGGAGGGATGAGACGATGTGGACACATTACATTACATTGCATTTAGCTGACACTTTTATCCAAAGCGACTTACAATAAGTACATTCGACCAGGAAGACACAACCTTGAAGAAAACAGAATCATAAAGTACATCAGGTTTCATAGAGCCAAGCATTTCAAGTGCTACTCAACTGGCTTTAGATAAGCCAGCCCTTTATTAGTATATAAGTGCTTTGTTAATAGTTCTATCGCTCGAAGTGGAGTCGAAAGAGATGAGTTTTCAGTCTGGAAGGTGTGTAAGCTATCTGCTGTCCTGATATCAATGGGGAGCTCATTCCACCATTTTGGAGCCAGGATAGCAAACCCACGTGTTTTTGCTGATGGGAACTTGGGTCCCCCTCACAGCGAGGGTGCAGCGAGCTGTTTGGCTGATGCAGAGCGGAGTGCACGTGCTGGGGTGTACGGTTTAACCATGTCCTGGATGTAGGAAGGGCCAGATCCATTCGCAGCATGGTACGCAAACACCATTGTCTTGAAGTGGATTCTAGCAGTTATCGGAAGCCAGTGAAGGGAGCGGAGGAGCGGCGTGGTGTGGGAACATGTAGGAAGGTTGAAGACCAGACGAGCCGCTGCATTCTGGATGAGCTGCAGAGGTCGGATGGCACATGCAGGTAGACCAGCCAGGAGGGAGTTGCAGTAGTCTAGGCGTGAGGTGACGAGAGCCTGGACCAGAACCTGCGTTGCTTTCTGGGTCAGCTGGGGACGTATCCTCCTGATGTTGTAAAGCGTGTATCTGCAGCAGCGGGTTGTAGCAGCGATGTTTTCAGTGAAGGACAGGTTGTTATCTAGGGTCACTCCCAGATTCCTTACAGTCTGAGTCGGGGAAACAACAGAGGTGCCGATGTTGATTCTCAGGTCAAGAGTGGGACAATCTTTTCCCGGAAGGAAAAGCAGTTCAGTCTTGTCAAGGTTGAGCTTGAGGTGATGAGCAGACATCCACTGAGAGATGTCAGCTAGACAAGCAGAGATGCGTGCGACGACCTGGGTCTCTGAGCGGGGAAAGGACAGAATTAATTGGGTGTCGTCAGCGTAGCAGTGGTATGAAAAACCATGCGGGCATGTTTGTTGTTGTGCAAAGTGAGTGTTGAAGAGCTCAGAGTGCAGCCCTCAGACAGCAGGAGGATTGTATTTCCTTCTCTCTCTCCTCTTTGATAATTGGATAGTTTAGCTCTTCTACAAAATCCAGTCAGACTTCAAAAGGGGGCTGCTAAAGCTTATCCGCTGTGTGTGGCTGGGTGGGGGTGTGGCATGTGTGTGAGGCTGAGTTATATGTGCATTTGTGTTTGTGGGTTCAGGATTAAATACAATACTTAATGGTTAAATGGCATGAATAGGCACAAATGTATTGTTGCTAAAAAAACACAACAAATAAAAGAATATGACGTCATCTAAGGCAAACAACAAATGCTGCAGTGACTCTGCTGAATCCCAGCAGAAACCTCCAGGTCTGAAAAGTCAAGCCAATACAAAACGTCCTTAAACATGCAGTGTTCCAACCAGCCGACCCAAGGCGACTTCACTGCCTGCAACAACAAGTCCAATTATGTAAAAGCCTATAAGAGGACTAACCCAACTTTGCACTGGATTTGTTTCCCCAGTAGACATTTTATCAATCGCTAGTTTCAACTATTTTTAAAAACAGCATAATGCACACTTTTGTAGTAGTGTATTTGTTCTTTCAGTCAGCTGCGGAACTGAATTGTATCTTGTAAAAGGGCCTTGTAGAAATGATTCCAACAAGGCAACCATGAAGAATAATCTCCAGAATCATGAAAAAATGCAAAAGCCTACATCTCAAAAAGTCGCATGATGACTTCATACCTTCATTTACTGACTGGCAACGTCATTGCACATTCATTTGCATAAAGTTCAGTGGTTGTGTGAGGCAGCGATGGGGGAACTGCCTAGAGGAGGGGTTCCCAAACTTTTCAGCTCGCGCCTCCCAAAATAACAGTGCCAGTGACTGGCGACTCCTGTCAAATTTAAGTTTTCCGCACTCTCGCAGGAATATCTCCGCAATGGAGCGAGCTTAAGTTTCACTTTCGATTGCATGATATAGCCCAGCGCAACCCCTTCGTCACCAGGGACATGCACAGGTACGAGCTAATGTTGCCCGGGCATCGGCCCGTTTTCCCTCTTTGGCTGACCTGCCCCTCTGGAGAGAGGGAAAGTATTTTTTTCTGTTGTGGCCGAATCAACATGATAAACCCACAATTAGTATTGTAGCTAGGGTTGGGTACCGAGAACCGGTTCCGGTTCGGAACCGGTTCCAACATTTCGATTCCAACGGCATCATTTAGAAATGTGAATTTCGGTTCCGCTTTTCGATTCCTGAGGAAATGTTTCTCGCCGCTCTCCGTAGCCTACTGCATGACTGCAGCGGGGCGGGAAATGTAGCGTTGTATCTACATTTCCTACAGTGTAACCTGAGACCAGGGCCGGCCCGTCGCACTGGCATTATAAATGTTCGCCTAGGGCGCCAGATCTGTGGAGGCGCTGCGCTGACAGCTCTGGGAGAAAAAATAAATGCTTTGACCGTTGGTGCTCATCCTAATTTTCGGCCTTGATGTAACAACATTCATAATTAAGTAAATGTAACACCCTTTTCATCCCGGTTACACTTTTCATTTGCCCTGTACGATGGGCGCTGTAAGTGATGAAAATGGGGGATGTTGGCTTATCTGGCGCCCGCAGCTCACAGCCAAAGTGCGCGTGAGCGAGGGAGAAAGCGAGGGTGCACTGGAACCAGCGCTGTTGTTATTAGCATCTGGTGCTAGCTGCTCTAACGGAAGAAGAAGATGTTTCTACAATGATGTGGAGGGAGAGTCCTCTCCAGTCAGACTGAGAGGCTGATAACTTCAGCTCAGTGAGGTAAAGGATTCTGACGGTTTAGATAGTTCACTTTAGTCTAAGTTATCTCAGTGGGTCTCAAACGTTTTGACAACACATCAACACATATTTCCAAGGCACTCTTTTATAATTATTGGGATACAACAGGTTTGAAATCATTCCAATGTATACTATAGGACAGTAAACCAGACATATCGTTTTAAACTGGAGAGATAAAAAAATATGCATAAATAAAATAGTAAACTAAGATATGAATGAACAACAAAAATAAAATGCAGGCTATTTGTTATTTAATTATTAAAATGTAAACCGATCTTTTTCATATGGGTGTTTAGAGTTGTACCCCCTAGATCAGGGGTGGCCAACCCGCGGCTCTCGAGTCGCGTGCGGCTCTTTGCCTAGTTTCATGCGGCTCTTCAGTTCATATCGAATTGTATATGTGTGAGTTTGGGGGAGAGACACTGACTCTTGACTACTGTTGCACGGTGTACCGATACTTGAAAGGTACCGCGATACCCTGCCGTTAAAACGTTACAATTCCTCCGTTTCATTAGTATCGGTACTTTAAGAATGACAGGGGAAAGTACTCCAGTGAGAAAGCGCCGTTTTAATAAGAGCCGTGTGTGTTCAGCGCTCTGCTTCCACTACCTGCACTGCAGCCGTGCCTGCAGTCCCGCCCCTCTCAAGCACGCTCTAAGTGCCTCCCCTCTCTCGTGCACGCGGCCACGCGCTAGCTGCCAGAGCATGTGAGATAGTGATGGGAATTCCGATTCCTTTCGGGGACACGAATCTTTTGATTCAGTTCACTTGAAAGATTCGTTCACTGATTCGTTCACCGGTTCGCGAACGACTTCTGGTGATTTGCACGTTCGCGAACGATTCGTCTTTGTACTTAATTCGTTCAGTGAGTCTTCACTACTGCCGAAGTCCGTACAAGAAGTTTTCTGGCGTAACATTTATGATATTAAAACACATTTTACACCTCACCTTGTTGCCCCATGAATTATGCTCTGGGAATAGGCTACATATTATTTAAGAAATATAATTGGCCATTGTTAAATCTCTTATAAATGTGTGCCTGACTATACGATGTATTACAGCAGGCTAGCACGTTATACTTTCAAACCCATGCATGTACTATGTGCTTAAATCCCAATGCATTAAACTCCATTTGGCCGAGTTCAAAGTGAATAAAAAAGTATATCCTCTACATCGGTGACGATTTATTCATATTCTATAGTATGTACCCATCTATGTTTACCTTTAGCTAGCGGCTAAGCTAATGGGACGCTACGGAGCCCAGCTATCCGCCCTCTGAAGCTTTTAGGGCCGACAGGGAGAGGAGAATGTCCCGCTAACGCTGTGTGTGTGTTTCACATTAGTGGGACACTATGGAGCTCAGGTATCCGCCACCTGAAGCTTTTATGGCCGACAGGGGAAGGAGAATACAACGCTGTGTGTATTTATCCCTAAGCTAGCGGCTAAGCTAGCGGCTAAGCTAGCTTGACGCTACGGAGCCCAGCTATCCGACCTCTGAAGCTTTTAGGGCCGACAGGGAGAGGAGAATGTCCCGCTAACGCTGTGTGTGTTTATTTCACATTAGCGGGACGCTATGGAGCTCAGGTATCCACCATCTGAAGCTTTTAGGGCCGACAAGGGGAGGAGAATACAACGCTGTGTGTATTTATCGCTAAGCTAGCGGCTAAGCTAGCTGGACGCCACGGAGCCCAGCTATCCGCCCTCTGAAGCTTTTAGTGCCGACAGGGGGAGGAGAATGTCCCGCTAACGCTGTGTGTGTGTTTCACATTAGCGGGGTGTGTGTGTGTGTGTGTGTGTGTGTGTGTGTGTGTGTGTGTGTGTGTGTGTGTCGGAGCTCAGGTGAGAGGGCTATGATTACAGTACACTGTAGGAAACAGTTCTGAACTGTTTCCGCCAGTTCTTTCAGTTCGTCGTTCGCGAACAGCTTCTCTTTAGCTTTTGGCGGAAGGCGGCGACTCAAACAAACGAATCGTTTTGTGGGAGGAATCAGTTCATCTCGTTCACTTCAAAGATTCGTTCAAAAAGAACGAATCGTTCGCGAACGACCCATCACTAATGTGAGAAAACGAGAAGCATGGCTGCAAGTGGAAGTGCAACTGCCGCTGCGCCTCGGCTTGTTGACAAAAAAGACGCCAGAAGCAAAATTTGGAAGTATTTGAGCGATATCTCTGACAGTGAGGGCCAGCCTACGGACACCACGAGGCCTGTCTGTGAGAAATGTATTAATTTGTATTTAATACGTATTATTGTCATTTATTTCATTTATTGTTCTCATTGTTTAAAAGTTTGTGTTATGGTTCTGGTGTGAAATAAAGCACAATAATTACATTTAAGACTGTTTCCCTTTTTTTAAGAAAAGTATCGAAAAATAATCGGAATCACAATTCTTGACTTGGTATCGAAACCAAAATGTTAGTATTGTGTCAACACTACTCCTGACAGTTAAACCTGATATTTAGTAGGTCTGTTAAGTATTGAATGCTGATAATTCTGACGTAATTTGGCCGGTCAAAGTAGTTTGGGCTCGGATAAAATCGCTCCGTTACTTTCGTCCCGTGTTACTTTCGTCCCGTGTTACTTTCGTCCCGTGTTACTTTCGTCCCGTGTTACTTTCGTCCCGGCTCTCCCTACTTGTGTATGTGTGGTGTCAGGTGTCAGTATGAGAGGATGACAGCGCGTCTAATTTTGATGTGGCCCAAGAGCCAATCACAATAATAACTGAAATAACAGAGAACCAATTTCAGTTGGGGGGGGGGGGAATCGTTGATTAAACATCCAGTGTTTCCCCTACCATTGACTTGGAGGGGCGCTGCGCCCCGCCAACAAAGCCCCGCGCCCCCCCTGAAATTCAAGGTGTTGATAATATATATAATTTGTTTTTAAATATATAGCACCAAATTGCAAATAATCTATAACTACTTTCACTTTTCACATTGAACATGTGCTCTTTTATTCAATAAACTAAACGCTTTCATTTTAAGTTGTGAGTTTAGTGTTTTTTACCCTAAGAAACACTGATGCATTAATCAATAACAATAATCCACAGCTCCTCTCTGCTCCAGAGGATTTAAAAAATATATTTCCCAATGCCACAAAAATGCATCAGTGACGTGGTTGAAATCTTGTCTCCAGAAAACAAAAAACTGAAACAAGCGGTATCAGTGACTGTGTTTGATGTGGCTCTTTGCAGTAACATAGAAAAAATGTGGCTCTTAACCTCTGACTGGTTGGCCACCCCTGCCCTAGATCTAGTCTCTAGTAATTCTGCGTGTGCACCAGATTGAAGCATTTTACTTCAAAATGTTCAAACATTTCTTCCCGGTATGCCTGAGAAGGCAGATATGCTTGTTTTTCTCAACAAGAACTGTTTTTAAAAGTTGGACTGTTGCACTGTTGTAGCTTCAGTGTTTCTCAGGTTAAAGTTACATAGCAGTGAATATAAACAGACTGATTAATGTGAATATTACTTTAAACTAACCTGTGTAAAAGTTTCTCGAATAAATGTATTTTTTTTGGTGGAAGAAGCATGTATCATTTTTTTACCATGCCCCTCAAAGAATCGGAATCGAGAACCGTTAAGAACCGGAATCGAAAAGTAGAATCGGAATCGGAATCGTGGAAATTCAAACGATACCCAACCCTAATTGTAGCCTCTCGCTGCAATAAAACACACTTTGTCAGCGCTCAGCGCTGTCATCTGCCTCCAGTCACGTGACTTTGTTTACAATCTGACAGCTGGAAGCAAAGAAAAGCCCTCCGAGTCCGGCCTCATATGGCTATGGACGGTGATCATACCAAATGCCTGCCTGCCCTGGCTTTGGTGGCCAATCCCCGGCTCAATCTGTCCCCGGAAATGTCCCCGTTTTTAAATATGCTTTATAAACACATAGCAAGGTGAAATAAAATGGTAACAAAGTTGACGTTTCAATGGCGTGGTGCTTGTTCGCAGCAATATAATTATTGTAGCCTTAGCGTTAGCGCCTCATTCTTCTTCTACTATTTATTTTACTTCTTCTTCTTCTCCTTCTCCTTCTTCTTATATGTAATTGCCCGTGAAAAGTGTTTTAAACCAGGTACGTTTTTATTATTTATGTTCTATATCGCTATGTATGCATTCGTTTATGCCGGCTGCCCTTAAAGGCAATGTGAGCATCCATTCCCATTGGATAACGGAGAATTTTACACCCGGAAGTAAGTACTCCTCTTACTGTCGATTGATTTTACAGTGATATCTGCACTACTCATCGACTAAAAAACACCAGATTATCCTTGTTAATTACACAACATTGATTGGTTTAAATTGTGTGCAATGCTTTTGTATTTTTCCCCTTCGATTCGGAGAAACAAATATGTTTTCTGAGTAAAGGATGGCAGAAGACACTACACTACCCAGAATCCCAAGCTATCGTTTGGCCTACACCATGTGCTCTGTTTGACAAACCCCGTTTTTTTCACCATTCATTCCGACGGCTGGCGTCTATGTCACGTGATCTTCAAATTTCTCCCTGCAGAAAAAGAAAACATGGCCGAAATTCGTTTTATTCTCGGTAGAAAATGCCTATTTTAAAGTTAGTTTGGCCATTAAAATGCGTTTTGATGTCATTTGATGCGAGAAATATGAGTTGTTATTTCAGATTATGTGTGCAGTGGATGTACATGATCTTTAGTTTGCTAGTTATTATGAAGATTACTTCAGGAAATCGCGACGTTTTCATTGTTACCAAGGTGGTTGCTAGGGACGCTGCTATCGATATTATTTCTGTTATGTTGTGTAACTGTTTAATGGTGTTATCTTTATTGCTACCCCCTTCCCCGTCAATGTATAGTGTTGGTCCACAGCCTAAACATATTAGTTTAACAAAATCCGCATCTAAAGATAGCCTACGTTATTTCCCCCCTGTGCAATTCCAGTCTCACATCTCAGAGCACATCGTCATTAACAAATACCGGAAACAGACCAAAATAATAATAATACCTTATTCCGAGTGTGCTTGCTTTTCTCTTTGAAAGTCATCACATAACGGCATTGTAATACACGGTTTGGCTGCATTACATATTACATATCTGCCGTAGTTCTGTATTTATAGAGCCCTGATGAGAAGACAAACATGAGGAACTGAAAACGTGACGTGGATCATAAATATATCAGCCATTAAACAACATCTTACATTTCTTTTCACACAATACGTCTCCTTGCAGTATCAACACTAATTCGGCTCACTTTTATATTTGATCCAATTGGTAGATAGGCTGTATTTACACCATAAAGGTGCACAGCTGATATAAAGGGACACCTGGTGGTTAAAGCATGTTATTGAATTTCAATATTTTTATTATTAGATATTAATACGATCCCTATAAAGTATATTCATTACTCGTTATTCTCTACTAATAGTTAATTAAAGACTGTATGTAATGACTATTTTGCACATCCCTTTCAAGATTTCAAGATGTTCTAAGGTTTATTGACATATCATATAGGCCTACACAACTGTGGTGTAGTTCTGCACTGAATGAAACACTTGGGTTGCAGGTTCCTCAATAGTGCATTACAAGACATCTATCAATATGTGTGCATACCTCCAGCAATGTTAACTATGTTGAAGCACTTATTTTAACTGATATTATACATAATGTATTATACTCTTATAAGATGTGTGTAGATATTTCATCTCCGGCCTTGTCAGGTATTGAACAATCAATAAATAAAGAACACAGAATTGTTGAATATAAAACACAGAATTTATGTGATTATACTAAATTATTTTCAAATAAACACAACTGCATATTTAACATGCTGATGTAACGCAAATGTTCCAACTTGGGATCAATAAAGTATATCTTATCTTAAGCTGATCGATGGCTACTGCCATATTTGCAAAATGTGCCTCTGAACCTTGACAAGTGCATGTTTCAGGCTTATCAATTAATGTAATGTAATGTTATCACAGGGGTCACACACATAAGACCAGCTGTTAAATAAAGCTCTTCTGACCTTAGCTGGCATGTGGGTATATATAGTAATACTGCCCATAATGGGCACAAGCAATTTTCACCCATTTATTAATTATATGTTTTAAATGTGAGTGTTTCCTGTCCCCTAAACCTCCAGGGATGTACACAGTTTAATACTGGCAACTTCTTATTATGGGAAATACGAAAACATCTTTTAAAACTACAACTCCCAGTAGAGACGTGCCATAGAGAACATGTTGCGAAACAGAATAGCCAGCATGTGTAGTTCTGGGGACGGGGTGGGGGAGGGGGGACGCGGTGGACCCGTTCAAATCCAGTTGTGGACAGTCTGCCGTGGTTCCATCCCATTTCAAGTGCTGTTCGAGAATCGGCTTAACCCTCGGAGCACACTCTCCAATCACAGAGCTTGAGGACTATCACGGGGTTTGTCAAGAGCACATGGTGTAGTCCAAACGATAGCTGGGGATTCTGGGTAGTGTAGTGTCTTCTGCCATCCTTTACTCCTGGGAATGGACGCTCACATTACCTTTAAGGGCAGCCGACATAAACGAATGCCGTGCTTCCATGAGCGTCAAATCCCGACGCAGATGGGAATACATTGCAATCAGTTGAAAGCTATTTGCGTCCCTTTATGACGCTGAAGGAGCCTAGGAGTAGGGCTGGGCGATTTTTTCGGTTTTCACGATTAATTTGCATTTTTACTTTCCGACGGTTTGTGAAATGGCTGAACCGAAAAATCGCGATTTTAAACTATTTCTAGACTCCGCAGATTTGTTTTGCTTTAAGGGACTCCGTAGTAGCTTACTCTCTCACTTTCCAGAACGCACACAAAACTCAGCCACATTGCCTGTGACTACCCGATCTGCAGCTCAGCAGCTCTGCCCGATCTGCTGTTGTTATGCTGTGTTCGTTGTTCGTTGTTGAGCATAACAGAGGACTCAGACATTGTACATTACATATATAACTAAACACGCCTTTTCTCCTCCTTATCTCTTTCATGACTTTTCATTTAATATGGTTTTGAACACTGTAATCAATACTCAATACAGGAAAAACTTCACGGCTGGTTTCATTTCTGGTAGTTCCGGATGTTGTCTCATGCTACCCACGTCTGTAAACAAACGTATTCAAATAAACTGTACCTTCATTTAATATTCAGCAATAATAATATCTCGACGTCTATACAGTAGTTGTAGTGTTGAAATCAGTAGGTTTCGGTGTGCAACACTCCGTGTCATATCGCTACTAAATTCACCTCTATAGTAAATGGTATATTAGCCACATGCTAAATGCTAACCGGAGATGAAGGATTTTCAGAATAAAAGCTTAACAACTGCGCACGAGAACTTCTGGTTTTTCAGTATAAAACAGCATTTAAACTGACGGTATGTTTAAGGTACTTTATGCCATCAAAAACATTGTTTTAATTTATAACACTGTGCGCATGTGCAGAGCTGCAGATCGGGTAGTCACATAGCCTACTACAATCACATTCACCGCTTCACCGACAGACGTACCATAAAAATGTCCACGAACACAGATGAAGAACTCATTCCTAAAAAAGGTGCTACTTCAGTTGTATGGAAGTGGTTCGGGTACAAGCGGTCATACATAGAACAAACAACTGTTCTGTGTAAGGTCTGTAGAAAGACAACTTCCTAGAAAGTTAAAGGGATGTTATTTTGTTTGAGGGTATTTTTTTATTATTCATTTCATTATCATTATTTATTATTTGTTGTATTTCATTTTACAAGTTTTTTCAGGGATGGCCTACAAGAGATTTTTTTTTCAGTTTGATTTAAAAAAAATCTTTGCACATTAATGACAGACAAGTGCCGTGGTGCTGTTTTTATTTATTTATTTATTTTTTATTCTTGAACAACTGATTTGTTCACATAGGCCTGGACTACTTGGTAATCTCATTTATTTGTATTGTGTTATTAAAGAAAATATGTATTGAAATGTTGCCTTGGTCTGGTTTGTTTAGAAAAAAACTGAAGAAATCGAGGTTTAAATCGAAATTGTCCATTAGTTAGAAAAAAAAAATCGAGATTTTATTTTTAGGCCAAATCGCCCAGCCCTACCTAGGAGCGTCACAATTGGACGCCACGGACACTGACCAAACGTCGCTATTGGACGCTTAGGGAGTGAGAGTGTGTTGGCAGGGAAGCTGCAGGTGAAGCACTGTGATTATGTCAAGCATAAGTTGGAGTAAACTAATAACTCATTAAAACAAATATTTAAATCAGTGATAAAGGCAAAGCCTCTACCTGTGCTGAGTGAAGTTAATATTTCTCTGTTGGGGGCTAACCCCAAGCCTCCAGTTCAGAGCGCATTTGAGAGCTTGGTGATCTAGTGAAATACTACTAGCTGTAGTATAATATGGATAAGATGGCCAGATAACTAGGGTTGGGTATCGTTTGCATTTCCACGATTCTGATTCCGATTCTACTTTTCGATTCCGGTTCTTAACGGTTCTCAATTCCGATTCTATTGAGGGGCAGGGTAAAAAAATGATACATGCTTCTTCCACTAAAAAAATTACATTTATTCGAGAAACTTTTACACAGGTTAGTTTACAGTAATAGTATATGTAACTGTAACCTGAGAACCACCGAAGCTACAACAGTGCAACAGTCCAACTTTTAAAGGAAACCCCCCCCCCCAATTTAAAAACAGTTCTTGTTGAGAAAAACAAGCATATCTGCCTTCTCAGGCATACCGGGAAGAAATGTTTGAACATTTTAAAGTAAAATGCTTCAATCTGGTGCACTTTAAGCAGAATGACTAGAGACTAGATCTAGGGGGTACAACTCTAAACACCCATATGAAAAAGATCGGTTTACATTTTAATAATTAAATAAGTATGTGAGCATAACCAATAACCTACCATAGCCAATAACAAATACATGTAACGTATTCTATTTTTTTTGTTCATTCATATCTTATTTTACTATTTTCTTGATGCATATTTTTTTATCTCTCCAGTTTAAAACGATATGTCTGGTTTACTGTCCTATAGTTTACATTGGAATGATTTCAAACATGTTTTATCCCAATAATTATATGTCTTTGAAATATGTGTTTACATAAATTGTGATGTGGCTTCATCGGTCTGCGACCTTCAGCACTCACTGGATCGGTTCGCAACCGAGTGTGAAGCGGCTGGGATGAGGATCAGCATCTCCAAATCTGAGGCCATGGTTCTCAGCAGGAAACCGATGGACTTTCCACTCCAAGTAGGGAATGAGTCCTTACCCCAAGTGAAGGAGTTCAAGTATCTTGGGGTCTTGTTCTCGAGTGAGGGAACAATGGAGCGTGAGATGGGCCGAGGAATCGGAGCAGCGGGAGCGGTACTGCAGTCGCTTTACCGCACCGTTGTGACGAAAAGGGAGCTGAGCCAGAAGGCAAAGCTCTCTATCTACCGGGCCATTTTCGTTCCTACCCTCACCTATGGTCATGAAGGATGGGTCATGACCGAAAGAACCAGATCGCGGATACAAGCGGCCGAGATGGGTTTTATCCGCAGGGTGGCTGGTGTCTCCCTTAGGGATAAGGTGAGAAGTTCGGTCATCAGGGAGGGACTCGGAGTTGAGCCGCTCCTCCTTCGCGTCGAAAGGAGCCAGTTGAGGTGGTTCGGGCACCTAGTTAGGATGCCACCTGGGCGCCTCCCTAGGGAGGTGTTCCAGGCACGTCCAGCTGGGAAGAGACCAAGGGGTAGACCTAGGACCAGGTGGAGGGATTATATCTCTTCGCTGGCCTGGGAGCGCCTTGGGATCCCCCAGTCAGAGCTGGTTGATGTCGCCAGGGAAAAGAAAGTTTGGGGCTCTCTGCTGGAACTGCTACCCCCGCGACCCGACCACGGATAAGCGGAGAAGATGGATGGATGGATAAATTGTGATCAAAACGTTTGAGACCCACTGAGATAACTTAGACTAAAGTGAACTATCTAAACACTCAGAGTCCTTTACCTCACTGAGCCTCTCAGTCTGACTGGAGAGGACTCTCCCTCCACATCATTGTAGAAATATCTTCTTCTTCCGTTAGAGCACCAGATGCTAATAACAACAGCGCCCTCCCTTTCTCCCTCGCTCGCTCCCACGCTCACTCGCATTTTGGCTGTGAGCTGCGGGTGCCAGATAAGCCAACATCCCCCATTTTCCTCACTTACAGCGCCCATCGTACAGGGCAAATGAAACGTGTAACCGGGATGAAAAGGGTGTTACATTTACCTAATTATGAATGTTGTTACATCAAGGCCGAAAATTAGGATGAGCACCAACGGTCAAAACATTGTTTTTCCCTCTCCCAGAGCTGTCACCGCAGCGCCTCCACAGATATGGCGCCCTATGGCGAACATGGTTATGCTGTAGGAAGTGTAGGTACAACACTACATTTCCCGCCCCGCCGCAGTCATACAGTAGGCTCCGGAGAGCGGCGAGAAACATTTCCTCAGGCATCGAAAAGCGGAACCGAAATTCATGTTTCTAAATGATGCCGTTGGAATCGAAATGTTGGAACCGGTTCCGAACGGTTCTCGGTACCCGACCCTACAGATAACTGGTTCACAAAGGCTTTACAACAGGTTGTAAATATTCTATACAAGTAGGCAACATATGTATTTTCACATGAATGACTAGATATAACCTTCTCCAATCTAAAATGTAACTGACTGCACTAGTATTCAGTTGTCTTTGTTCGTATAGAAGTAAAGAATTAAGTGTATATGTTACTTAATTCTGATTCTAATCATTCTGTTTAAGAATACGAATATATGTCAAATGTTTCTTTTGGAGACAGCTCCATCTTTGAACTCCTTTATAGTGTGAACATGAGATCACAACAGTAATAATGCTTTCATTATTTGGAGAAAGAGAGAGGAATTGAAAATGAAGAGATAGGAAGTGAGGACAAAGGGATGGGAAGTGAGGACAAAGAGACAGAAAGTGAGGACAAGGAGACAGGAATTGAGAATGAAGAGATAGGAAGTGAGGACAAAGGGATAGGAAGTGAAGACAAAGAGACAGAAAGTGAGGACAAAGAGTTTTTTCAACAACAAAGTGGAGGAGAGTCCTCTCCTGTCAGACTGAGAGACTCAGTGAACTAAAGGACTCTCTCAGTGTTTAGATTTAACTTTAGTCTAAGTTATCTCAGTGCGCCTCAAACATTTTGGTCACAATTAATGTAAACAATTATTTCCGAAGCACATGTTTATATGATCATTATAGTTGTAAAAAAAACAAGAGAATAAATGAAAAACAGGTATGAAATACTATGACAGTAAAAAAAGAATACAGTTTAAAAGGGTGATTTGAAAAAAGTAAATCTGTTTCTGTTTCATATAGGTGTTGAGGTTGAGAGATGTATCCATCTCTTCATTTTGCTCTCAAAGTGCACCAGATTGATGCTTTTAACTTCAATATTTAAAAATAAATCTTCCCGGGGGAGCTTGCCCCCGGACCCCCCTATGTGAGGTCCACACACCAACTATACAAATAGCACTTTACCCCTGCTTACACCTATATGCCTCGAGCCTTCATTGTAACTGTCACACTGTGTATTTGCGTGGGGAATATTGCAGTAGAAAATTCCACTGTAGCGCCCGGTACTTTAATGGGAAACCCTAAATGTTTGAGCACCATCTATGAAACGTCAACCTACCCCACAGCACCCCCAAAAGAAATCTCTGGCGCCGCCACTGAGCCTGACTTGTGTTGGGGGGGCCCGACTTTTTTTTCCCTCCAAATCCTGATAGAAAAAGTTTGAGATCCACTGCGCTAAGGCAACAGGTGGGTCTTTAGTTTGAGACGGAAGATATGTAGACTCTCTATTGTCCTGATATCAGTGGGAAGCTCGTTCCACCATTTGGGAGCCAGGATGGCAAACAGGCAGTGATGGAGTAGCAAGCCGATTGTAATGGTTTATTATGAGTCCCAGACGGAGCATGTATAACTAGAGAATGCAATTCCTGAAGAAATTGCTAGTGGGAATGCTTTATGCTGAAAAGCTGACGCTAAACTGCTATGCTGAAATGTAATGTGTAAGAAGAAAGTGAAGAATTTAGATTGAAATGATACATGAACACAGGGGGCTTGAATGTGTGATGAGAGAAGAAAAGAAAGTGAAAAGGCTTGGAAAAGCAGCAGAATATTTGAACTGCAAACTTGTGAACTAACTTGATGGTGAATGATCCGTCGTCATGCCAACGGCATTTGATGGCATCCCATAATACGCTTAGATGTGTTGATGCATCGTTACCAAACCTGTGAAGTTTCGGGCCATTTGGAGCATTTTCACGGAAGTTATGAGAAAACCGTGTTTCATGGCGAGCATTGTGTTGCCATGGCAAAGGCATTTGAAGAAATCTCAAAACTGTCCCGTAGATGTCTTCACGGCTGGACTGTCACCAGGTTTCCATGGTGATCAAATAAATGTGGCAAAGGCTCAAATTTGTTGAACAACACATTTGTTTCAAAATAAACGTGGATTTACGTAAACAACTATTTTTTCGGGGTTCAGGTGTTTTGTTTGATTTTAAACAAACAAAGTCTTGGCTTTCAGAATATGAAGCTTTTATTTCCAAAATCAAACGATAAATACATTTTTGAAGCGTGTAAAGGGACGAAGACAGGCACCTCTCATTCGCAATCTGCTCTTCCGCAGCGCCGCCCCCCTCCCTCCGGCTGAAATTATGAACGTAATAGTATAGTAATCATAGATAACACGGCAGGGTCCGTGACAGTTTGTTTTAATCTGATTTCAATTAAACAAAGTCTTGGCTTTCAGAATATTAAACTTGTTTCGGCAAATTCAGATGATAAATACAACTTTGAAGCTTGTAACGGCATAATTACAAGCGGAGAACGGAGTAACTTAACGTCACAGCAGCCATAACAACAGCCGGTGTTTCTCGTGAGGGTTTTCCCCGGGAAACAAACACAATACACACAAACGCAAAATTACACAAACACACACACGCACACTCGCGCTTCCCCTCCAAACGAAAATATCTTCCCTCCGTATTTTGATAATTTGCTCCACTAATAATCAATCAGATCGATGGATTCCAGAGAAGAGAAAACTTTAAAGGCCTTTTTCTCAAAATTATGACTCGGTGACAGTCATTATATAATGTGACATATTTCGTTTAATATTTGGAGTACAAAAACAATCCTGATATCATTAGAAAGCTAGGAATATCCTCTTTCCAGCAGTGTATACAACTCAAAATGTGTCCTCGGGTCAATGCGACTGATTTCGATAGAGCAGGTCACATTTGTAACAGGTTTGTTAATTGACCAAAAAATATGATCGATTGAAAATGGGATTATTATGATTATTTGTAGGTCATTGAAAAGTAGAATCAGTTAGAAAGATGTGAACATTGAAGTTTCTATTTTAGAAAAGCTGACACTGTAGTGCATCGCTGGTTTTAAAAGTGATTTATAAGAGTCATGTTTAAAGATCCTCTGAGTGTGTGTCGTTAGTTAGCTGATAAAATGTTAGGGATAAACACCTTGACATATTGACTACAAGAGCTTGAATCAAACAAGCAACCTTCTATTTGAAAGATGAACTCACATAGAAACAGTCGCACGTGGTATATAAGTGGTGTGGCTGAGTACTTTAAAGGGTTCATGAATAGAGGGGACTTGAATGTGAAATAAGAACAAGAAAATAAAAGTCTAAATTAGTGGTGCACGATAATTATCGGGCCGATAATATTGCACAAACAACAAACAACGTCATTATTACATTCAAACAAACTACTTATAGTAGATAAAGTACATTATTCAAAAGTTTACATTAACTTTGGATAATAACACGGGAGAAACAGATCCTCTCTCCCTCCCTCTCTCCTGACAGCCCGTCAGTTGCAGCTCGCTAAATAGTGGGCGGGGCTTCAGGTGATCACAGAGCTGTGTGTCTCCGTCAGACTCAGTAGCTGATCTCCGATCTCTCTCTCGCGTCCGGTTATACTTCACTCACGTTTATGTTCATATCGATCAGATCCAGCTCTCCACCGATCAAACTATTAACCTGTTGAACCCCATCGATCCACCCCCGGGCGGAAAAACGCATAATCTGCAGGAAACAGCGTCTGAGGGCTTCTTAATATTTAATAAACTATGAATGTTTTATATCCATGTAACAGGAAGAAACTCAGCTAACTGATTTTTTTTTTTTTTTAAACACAAAGCTAACGCCTCTGAATTAGCCACGAGCGAAAAAATGCTAACAGCGTTAGAAACTCACTCATAACACCCTTATTACTTATCGTAACTGAAAATCCAACCCATCAATTAGATCGTGAGAAGACACAGAATCGATAGGTACCTACATCATCACTCTGATAAGATCTCGCGATATAATAAACAAAAACAGACATCATAACTCTTGGCGCTAGATAGCAACAACGGCAATATCTCTTACCTTCGTTGTTGTCTGATCAAAAGTTGTCTTCAATGGCATTAAAACGATAAAAACGCTGCTGAAGGTTAATCCATACAGATGTAGCACCTCATTTCAGACAGTTTGAAACGCCAGGGCCGTGGCCGGCACGGGGTCTGCCCTCGCTCAAAGGAAAACCTCCAGCGTGACTTGAGACCGCCCCCTTGATAAATACATTTAATTATAATGAAGCCAGCTGCAATTGATCATTGATCCACCAGGGGGTGCAATGGGGTTCCACACTGGAGCTCATGTGAAATAAACTCTGATACTGTACCGTAGATTTATGTCTGGTACTACTGTATAGCGGACCTTTGTTACAATCCATATGTCACGGATAGGATCATACTCTGTGCTAAATAAGAGACATGTAATCATTTACAAAACATCGCCATGTTTTTATTTAACAAAATAATGTTGTGTAGTCCACAACTACTGTACAAAAAACATCAGGAAGCCCGCCGGCTCCAAAAACGAACGGGAGGAAATGCAGCCCGGCCTCGATTTTGATTAGATATAAATACCTAATTTTGAGTTATTTAGACACAATTAACACTTATAGTTTCATGTCTTGTTTCATAAGAATAGATCATATGTGTTAAGTGTTATTATGGGAGAATTACTATTCTTGTGGTACTACTGCCTTATCAGGCCCATATTGAGCAGAGCATATTAAGACCAAAACTCATGTACAACAACTTCCTTACTTGCAATGAATCAGCACTAATTAGAGGGTTGAGCAAAAACTCTCAAGGCATTAATAAGTGTTTTATAATGACTAATAAAGAGCCAATATATTGCTAATATGCATGTTAATTAACTAGTTGATTGTTAATTTGTGTACCTTAATATAAAGTGTTACCAAGATTATTAATTTTCCCCTTTTAGAAGTGTAGTTATGTTCATTTGATCTGGAAATGTCATTTTCGAGCCTGAGACCTGAAAAACAGGCTTGAGGCCTAACAGGTTAAGAGTGAATATCGGCCGATAATGATCGGCGGTCAATCGATCGGAGCATCCCTAATTATTACCAGAAATGTTGACCGGCAGGTGTTTTTTAATACATTTGACCAGCTAAAAAACAGTAATTACCGGCTAACGGAAACCCAGGTCCCAACCTATATTCCCCGGCACATGTGACACGTCCCAACCTATCGTCTCCATATACAGTCGCAGCTGTATGTCTGTGTATTCAGCAGGATGTCTGCTGGAGGCTTAGAGTAAAGTTGTTATATACATATAATGGCACTGTTCTAGCGGTAAACACTTAAGGAAGAACATGTCAAGCTATGTGCTGTATCAGAAACAATGCGCGGCATGTTTTGGGAGTAAGGAGGAGAGAAAGGAGCGGTTTGGCTTCGGCGGATGGTATATGATGGCTGTGACCAGGGGAGTGGGACCAGAGAGTTTGAAGATCAGTTGTTCAAATGAAGAAACATCGGGGTTGGGGATTATGGTCGTTTTTATTTCCTTTCTGATAATAGCAGCTATACCACCACCCGCCCTTGTGGGCCCAGGGATTTTTGCCACGTTTCGGTCAGATACAGAAAGTCCAGGTTATTGTCTTTAATTAATTCAGAATGTGGCTTTTATTGTGGATGGAGCGTGTGTTGAGCAGGGCTGCTCTGAGGTGACGTTGCATTGGGGGGGGGGGGGGGGGGGGGGTTGTGTGGACCGGGGGAGTGGAAGGAGATTGG
This sequence comes from Pseudochaenichthys georgianus, assembly GCF_902827115.2. NCBI lineage: Eukaryota > Metazoa > Chordata > Actinopteri > Perciformes > Channichthyidae > Pseudochaenichthys > Pseudochaenichthys georgianus. The sequence goes on from NC_047515.1 coordinate 258,120, forward strand.
TCAGATTCACGTGTTGTTTGTTGTGATGGCGTAGTGTGGGCGTTCGACAGGACCGAATGGATAGGATGGAGGGTGGAGACGTGGAATGAAATAAAACGTACGGCCAGAGCCTCTGTGTGGAGGACGGTGTTTGCGGAGTATTTCATTATTGTAGGAGCAGACACAGTAGTGGTGGCTTAAAGCCCAGCTCTGCTCCGCGCCGTCCGTTAGATGAGCCTGTTCAGATTAATAAGAAAAGGAGTTCAAAACACTGGCATACAAGTTATAACAATAATCTGATTTTAATGGTAAAAAGACACAATACGAAAATACAGAGTGCCCTGTAACAGAGCACTCCGGGCTCCCAGCTCTACTACCGTGCGATACAGGTATCGGGACAAGCCAGTCAGCAGGGTTGGGTATCGTTTGAATTTCCACGATTCCGATTCCGATTCCGATTCTACTTTTCGATTCCGGTTCTTAACGGTTCTCGATTCCGATTCTTTGAGGGGCAGGGTAAAAAAATGATACATGCTTCTTCCACCAAAAAAATTACATTTATTCGAGAAACTTTTACACAGGTTAGTTTAAAGTAATATTCACATTAATCAGTCTGTTTATATTCACTGCTATGTAACTTTAACCTGAGAACCACTGAAGCTACAACAGTGCAACAGTCCAACTTTTAAAAACAGTTCAAGCATATCTGCCTTCTCAGGCATACCGGGAAGAAATGTTTGAACATTTTGAAGTAAAATGCTTCAATCTGGTGCACACGCAGAATTACTAGAGACTAGATCTAGGGGGTACAACTCTAAACACCCATATGAAAAAGATCGGTTTACATTTTAATAATTAAATAACAAATAGCCTACATGTAACGCATTTTATTTTTGTTGTTCATTCACATCTTATTTTACTATTTTATTTATGCATATTTTTTGATCTCTCCAGTTTAAAATGATATGTCTGGTTTACTGTCCTATAGTATACATTGGAATGATTTCAAACCTGTTTTATCCCAATAATTATAAAAGAGTGCCTTGGAAATATGTGTTTACATAAATTGTGATCAAAACGTCTGAGATAACTTAGACTAAAGTGAACTATCTAAACACTCAGAGTCCTTTACCTCACTGAGCTGTAGTTATCAGCCTCAGTCTGACCGGAGAGGACTCTCCTCCACATCATTGTAGAAACATCTTCTTCTTCTTCCGTTAGAGCAGCTAGCACCAGATGCTAATAACAACAGCGCCGGTTCCAGTGCACCCTCCCTTTCTCCCTCGCTCACGCGCACTTTGGCTGTGAGCTGCGGTTGCCAGATAAGCCAACATCCCCCATTTTCATCACTTGCAGCGCCCATCGTACAGGGCAAATGAAAAGTGTAACCGGGATGAAAAGGGTGTTACATTTACTTAATTATGAATGTTGTTACATCAAGGCCGAAAATTAGGATGAGCCCCAACGGTCTAAACATTTATTTTTTCTCCCAGAGCTGTCAGCGCAGCGCCTCCACAGATCTGGCGCCCTAGGCGAACATTTATAATGCCAGTGCGACGGGCCGGCCCTGGTCTCAGGTTACACTGTAGGAAATGTAGATACAACGCTACATTTCCCTGCCCCGCTGCAGTCATACAGGAGGCTACGGAGAGCGGCGAGAAACATCTCCTCAGGAATCGAAAAGCGGAACCGAAATTCACATTTCTAAATGATGCCGTTGGAATCGAAATGTTGGAACCGGTTCCTAACCGGAACCGGTTCTCGGTACCCAACCCTATATATTAGTATCAAACATTGGCCCCAAAAAGAACCTTGAAAAGGACATGTGTGTGTGTTTGGTAAAGAGGAAGTGTATGTGTATGTGTGTGTGTGTGTGTGTGTGTGTGTGTGTGTGTGTGTGTGTGTGTGTGTGTGTGTGTGTGTGTGTGTGTGTGTGTGTGTGTGTGTGTTGATATCTTGGACAGGGAGTGTATGTGTGTCTGGGTGTCTGGGAAAGTGTATGTGTGTGTGTTGGTATCTTGGTCAGGGAGTGTATTGTGTGTGTGTGTCAGGGTGTCTGGGAAAGTGTATTTAAGAAGGTTTATATATATATAGGATTACTTTAAAACAGTCCCAAATAATACATGTTCACTTCAATACAGTTCAAGATAATACCTGTTTACTTTCATACAGTTTAGACCAATCTGTTTGCTTTATTATCTGCGAGGATGTCCAAGCAGTCCGGAGGCAGGCGGTTATTAAAGGAGTGGAGATCTGACAGGGAGTAGAGCGGCGGCATGATCCAGTGAAGTGGCGCTAGCACGGAGCTAGCTAATGCTGGGGACCCAGGCAGCAGAGACCAGGAGCCGAATGACCGTGGAAGAAGGAGCGGTGTGAGTCCAGATACAATGAGAAGGATAATCCACAGCATACCAGGAGAATAATTCCAGTGGTTTCCGGAGGAGAATCGTATGAGGGGCTGACAGCCTGGTGCAGAGTCAACCTGATCTCACCAGAATGCGTGACTCCACCACGACTCCTTAACACTGCATTGCGTGGTGGAGTCACGAACTTTGTTACAATTACGTGTCGGCACCACGCAAACAACCCCAATGTAAAGTGAATGAGGCTCTTTTGTCGTGGTGCACACACGCATTTCTACAACGTCCTGCAGTGAGCTTTTATTCTATAAAACGTTTTTAAAATCTACTTTATAGCTTGTAGTAACTCACGGGAGGCTTCTTTTATTTTATTTGTATTCATAATAATTTTTATTTTTCGTCAGAATGTATTATGGTGCATTAGTTACGAATTTTTGGTCTCAAAAAACAGTGCATTGTGTGTAATACAACTGTGATTTTTATTAAATTAGTTAGTTTTTAAGGAAGGCCAGAGCTTCAGCTGTGTCAAATAGATTGTTCCCTTTAGTTAACGTTATTTAAAAGAACATTATATTTGTTTAGTTTAGGATGGCCGAAGACACTACACTACCCAGAATCCTCAGCTATTGTCTGCGTTGCCTCAAGCTCTGTGATTGGTTGACTGCATTCCATATGAAAAAAACGTTTCGTAAAAGATAAATCATACTTTATTCAGCAGTGCTTGCTTTACTCTTTGAAAGTCATCACATGAATGCATTCTAATAAATGGTTTGGCTGCATTAAATATTACACATCTGTCGTAGTTCTGTATTTGTATTTATCTACAGAGATCTGTCTCAGAATAGACCGGAAACTATTCTTTTACCGTTCTGTTTTAATTTCACAATAAAGTTAGTAGTAATAATTTTTTTTGATATTATTGCTTTTTATTAACTACTCATGTTAAGACCATCTTTTCTGTGTTGCTGTGGGGTTTTTCCATCGCTTTTGTGTTACAAATATCAAAACAATAACTAAATATATCCGTCTTAAACTAAACCAGAAACAGCAGTATATTTTATTTTGTTAACACTGTAAACTTGACAGATTTTTAACCCAAACCACCTACTGGTTAAAGCACGTTATTACACGTTTAGAGTAATCTTGAAAAGGGATGTCCAAAATAGCAATTATATACAGTTTTTAATTAACTATTTGTAGAGAATAACAAGTAATGTATATACTTTATTGGGATCTGCAGATAAATATGTAGTCTTCTCAAGCACCAACAATCATTACATTACATTTAGCTGATGCTTTTATCCAAAGCGACTTACAATAAGTGCGTTCGACCAACAAAATACAAGCTTGAAGAAAACAGAATCATAAAGTACATCAGGTTTCATAGAGCCAAAACATTTCAAGTGCTATTCAACTGGCTTTAGATAAGCCAGTCCTCCAATCAAATATCTCTCCTGATTGTTGGCACTTGACAATCACCTTCCCTGAATTTTACTCAGGTGTAACTAAAGTTGCTGCGGTCTGCTGGGGGGGGCAGCATCAGAGCCGGTGACACCAGCAGGATCAATAAAGTGATCCGGAAAGCTGGGTCTGTCATCGGCATCAAGCTGGACCCCTTTGAAGCTGTGGTGGAGAGGAGGACACTGAACAGGCTGTTGTCCATGATGGATAACCCACCCATCCTCTCCACCTGCAGCTGGACAGTCAACGGAGCTCCTTCTCCAAACAGACTGCTGCAGCTCCGCTGTCACAAGGACCGATACAGGAACACATTCCTGCCCACTGCCATAACTCTGTACAACAAATCACCTCTGGCTGGAAGAGAACTCTCTGCTCCATAGTTTCTCGAATACAACCTCGCTGTACATTGTACACATATATAATCTGTTCAATATTTGATATTCCATATTCCATTGTCATATATTTTTGAATATGTATATTTGCATATATAATATCTACATGTATATTTTCTATTTTCTTTTCTTTCTATTCTTGTTTATTTGTGGTTTTGTTTTATTGTAAAATGCCTTGTCTTTTATGCTGCTGCAACAAAAACAATGTCCCAAATTGGGATCAATAAAGTACCATCTTATCTTATTTTATCTTACATCCGGACCAAAACCACCAGACTCAGGGACAGTTTCATCCCACAGGCCATAAGACTATTAAACACCTGAACTTTGAAATAACATCCATAACATTCATCTGGCTGCTACTTAGAAATGATTTGTCTAATATATCATATTCCAATCACTTGTATAGACTCTTATTGCACTATTTCACTTTTTGTATTGACTTGCACTATTTTTTCTGTTTATCTGTTTTATTGTGTTGCACTGTTGGAGGAGCCTGTGACCTAAGGGGGGGAGGAGACGTTCGATTCCTGTTTTGAATAGTGTGCCGTCGATGGGTTTCATTCCATTTCAAAATGCTGTTTGTCGCTCAGCGTAAACTTCAACATTAGGCTTGTTTGAGACACATTGCGGCTCGCCTCGAAAGTAGACGAGAGTAGCCGATCGCAGCCGGGGGAGGTGTCAAAAAGCTCGTCTTAAGTCGGACAGCTCGGACTCGGAGTCGGCTTGACTGGCTGGGTTTGCAATGGCGGAAATTCCATTTTACCCACTGTAGACAAAGGTGATCTCCATTGCTTTATATAGGTTTGTTAATTCAGTCATGATGAGGAACCACACCAGTGACTGGGTTCCATAATTAGAAATGCTCCTCCCTCTTAATGTTTGCAAAACTGATAGATGGACAGGCTACAAATGATCAGTCCCTTCAGATCCGCACACATGAAGCGTAATGAGCATGCATTGAACAGACCTGCTGCTGTGTTAATTCTTTAGCTGCCACTTTAAGCTTTATGATGTGTACAACATGGATGTAATTTGATTTAATCTTGCCATTTTAAATGATGTATTCAATAAATATGGTTAAACCAAATCATTACATTACAATAGATTTTATTTTAATGATTTGGTTTAACTTAAAGAGAAACTTTATTGTTATTGCACATATTACAGGTACTGAGACAACGAAATGCAGTTTAGCTTCTAACCAGGTGCAACAAGCAGCGAAGTGGAAAGTAATGTACACAATCTACAGAATAACATATAGAATGAATTGAATGATGAATAAACAGTGGGGTATGAATACACTAGATATCAGCCTGTGAGCAGTATGAACAGTGTGTATGAATATGCTAAGATATATAAAGTATGAAAACGGTAAGCAGTATAGTATAAAATATATAGATATTAATTTCATGATGATAAACATTGTGGAACAATGATGAAAAATGGGAATGGATGTGGCGATGTAAAACTGACACAAAACAACAACAAACTTTTGCCAGCCAATTGGAGAGTTTCATCAGCAGCACGTGGTAAAAACCACCAATGAGCGCTCAGCTCAAGATACCAGCGAGCCGTTTCCCATCAAGCATTTCGCTTCCGCAGCTCGTGGAGAGCAACTGCGCCAACTCGTCTCGCTCTCAAGGCTGCGGGCGTCTTTGTCCCGCGAGATTTCTTAAAGTCTCATGTGGGCGAGCCTCCAGAGCAAGTCGGACAAAATGACTAACCATCATGCAACGCACTAGCAAGACGTTGATCGCAACTGCGCAGGTCTGCGCAGGTCTTGCTTGTCTCAAACAAGCCTACTGTCAAGCAAAGCACATGGTGTAGTCCCAAACGATAGCTGAGGATTATGGGTAGTGTAGTGTCTTCGGCCATCCTAAACTGAACAAATGTTTGTTTCTCCGAATCGAAGGGGAAAATTACAAAAGCATTGTACACAATTTAAACCAATCAATGTTGTGTAATCAACAAGGATAATCTGGTGTTTTTTAGTTGATGAGTAGTGCAGATAGCACTGTAAAATCAATCGACAGTAAAGAGAATACTTACTTCCGGGTGTAAAATCCTGCGTTATCCAATGGGAATGGATGCTCACATTGCTCTCCGTAATACAATAAAGGGGACATGATCAAATCGGAATATAATGTTCTTTTAAAAAACGTTAACTAAAGGGAACAATCTATTTGACCCAGCTGAAGCTCTGGCCTTCAAACAAACTCATTTAATACAAATCACAGTTGTATTACACACAATGCACTGTTTTTTGAGACCAAAAATTCGTAACTAATGCACCATAATACATTCTGTCGAAAAATTTAAATTATTATGAATACAAATAAAATAAAAGAAGCCTCCCGTGAGTTACTACAAGCTATAAAGTAGATTTTAAAAACGTTGTATAGAATAAAAGCTCACTGCGGGGCGTTGTAGAAATGCGTGTGTGCACCACGACAAAGGAGCCTCATTCACTTTACATTGGGGTTGCGTGGTGCCGACACGTAAATGTAACAAAGTTCGTGACACCACCACGCAATGCGGTGTTAAGGAGTCGTGGTGGAGTCACGCATTCTGGTGAGATCAGGTTGTGCAGAGTGGGAGCCGGTGGACCAGCCTACTAGCTTGTTAGCTAGCTTGATAGCCACCAGCTGTAGGCGGCAGGGATAGACGATGTCAGTGGGGAAGCCGGCTGATCGCAGCGGGTTGGGAAGACCCACACAAGCCGCGGAGTTAGGGTGGAGACAGAAATGTTAGCTTAGCAGACTTCAGGGAGCCGTGGAGCATCTAGGTAGCAGCCTGCTAGGTCCGATAATGTTATCTAGCGGGCTAGGGACCGGTGAGCAGGAAAGAGCCAGCAGGTTGGAGATGACAACACAAAGTTCTGTGTCATTTCGATATAGAGATGCTGCTATTTTCTCCAAAGTAGAGAGCCAGACAGGATAGGTTCTGATATGGACTAAAGTACAATATGTGGGGCGGAGGAGCGGCGAACAAACAACGCCAGCCCCCTCGATGACCCGGGAAAAATTGTAATATCTCTGTTTAGTGAACTACAGCAATCTGAAAGCCTGTACATTATTTATATCACACTGTATCAGTAGAAAAATGCAGGAAATTAGGTCTTTAATGCAGTATTTTCTGATTTATGGCGCAACAAAGATATTTCGCTCTGTGCAAACCTTTGTCTCTAATATGTCAACAACATGAAACAAGAATATGAACCTGGCTTCATCCAGTGTTCACACAAGAGTTCTACATCCTGACACATCCTTCATCTACACTGTCTTAACTGAAAGAGGACCAGAAGCACATTAAAAATATAATAACATGTGGAGACTTCGGGATATTTATCTCCCATTCTTTTACTTTTCGGGAATTTTACAGACCAAACATGTCCTTGATGTCACTGTTTACCAAACTACCACTTTTTCTGAAAAATACATGGTTTATAACTGTAATTACTGGGGTTCCATTTCTTCTGATTACCTCATTTGCGCGCAAACCTACCTCTTTTGGATTTGAACAGCCTAACACAATAATCATTAGTGTTCATATGTTTATTTCCCTTAATAAATAAATGTATCAACACTTTTTGGTATGAGGGCTGCAGTGTTTTAGGCAACATACACAAACAATATTTCAAGGGGACCTATCATGCAAAATGCACTTTTGTACGTCTTTTATAGATGAATGTGTCCCGGTGTGTCAGGGGAACTCACCAAGTGTCAGAAAACACAACCCTCTCTCTTTTCCTCCATACCCAAATCTCTAAAAACAGGGCTGCAACGGAGCTGATTATTATATGAATTTTTCAGAAAAGGGGTGCTCCGCCTATATGGGCAACTCTCTACCTATCAGGGGAATGAGAGACCGCTCCAAAGCTCTGGAGACGCTGTAGTACATATGCCAGGTCTGTAAGTGGCGCTGTAGTCTGCCACAAAAGCAGAATCAGCCCTTGTAAAAACGAGAGGGGTCTGCCTGCAGACCTCCACTCTCAGGACAGTTCCGGTGCAGACCTCCACTCTCAGGACACCTCCACTGTCAGTACAGGAAGTGCCCGCTAAGAATTCCAAAATAAAATCACCACTATCAGTACAGTGCCACTTTCCAAACAGGAAATGTACGCAAATACAAAATAAAATCGTACTGACACTTATTATATACATAATGTATATATAGATATATATAAAAACAGGGACACCTTGTATTGTTTACTCTCAGTACATCACCATTTTCCGAACGGGAAATGCATGCTAATACAACATAAAATTGTACTGACACTTATTATCTATCTATATATATATATAGATATATATTTATTTATATATAGATATATATTTATTTATATATATAAATACGACATCTTGTATTTTAGTTACACCCGCTAGACAACAGTGGAAGGTTCGAGAAACAACCGTGTTTGCCGGGTGCACCGCGACGGAGGTGGGGAGCTGGGAACCTCAAACCCGCTGCGGGACCCGTGGAACAAAAATGGTCAAAATCCGTTACTATGTGGATGAGTGGGGGGGGGGCTGGACACAGGCCGTGGGGTGAAATAGCCAAAAAAATAATAAAACCGGGGAAAAGTGAAAAAAAGTGTCGGAAAATAGGCACTCGTGAGGCGGGCAGAGTCCCCTGTCAACTCCCGTTACATTCCTCCATGGTGTCATTTGAGCAAAACACTTTTACGAGAACCAGGCTGGGGGGGTCAAAAGGGCTTGACCAAGGCCGACCCAAAGTCTCCATTGTGATTTGAAAAATGCCATCAAACGAGACCTTCGGTGGGCGGGGAAAAAAACGTGTTCGTCAGAATCGTCACTTCCTGTACTGACAGTGGAGGTGTCCTGAGAGTGGAGGTCTGCACCGGAACTGTCCTGAGAGTGGAGGTCTGCAGGCAGGCTCCCATGGCAAAAACAGGGCTGGAAAAGAGCAAATAGAGCGAAATGAGGATTGGCTAAAATGCAGGATATTTTGAAAAAAAAACAGACATGTTTTATATAGGTATGGCCCTACAATATATGTTTCAAATATAGCATGATAGGTCCACTTTAAATCATATTAAACATATTAAACCAGGGTTCCTCATTTCGCGGCTCGCCAAGCTTTAATTGGTGGCTCGCATGACAGTAGGCAAAATAAAGGGGTGACAGGGGTGTACATAACGCAGGTTTACGCGGCAAACATCTGAAATGCGTAACGTCACTTGTGTCACTGCGCACCTTTGTGTACCTGATAGGTCATCAAAAACAAAACACATATTTAGTCTACACCTGTTTCTTGTCAACACTCAGTGTAGTAAACTACTAGACATGTCCAAAATCACACCTCTCTTAAATGTGAGGCAAGAGCAGGTACTCCGGCAAACAGGCAAAAACTTGCAGGCAAAATGGTCAAAACCGTTCACTGCAACAATCCGGCAAGGAATGAGTGCAGGCAGCAGGTGTTCATGGCTGATGAGCACGCACGCACGCACGCACACACACACACACACACCTTGTTGGAGAAAGAGGTTTTTACAACCCAACTCCTCTCCGCGTGTCGTTTTGGCGAGTCCTGCTTAAAATCATAACAGGGAGGAAATTAGAAGACACCAGGAAACCAGTTAAACAATAATCTGTTTTAATTAAACAAGGTAATAATGCAATACAATATAATACATTACTATACAATATAAAAATAATATAAGTAACGTAGGAGTACTCCTGCCCTGATTCACGCGCTGTTTCCTTCTGTCTGGGAAGCGCGCGAAGAGAGAGCGAACAAAAGGCTGAACAGCTTCTTTCATACCAACACCAACAGGAAGGGGTGGAGTTTACTCAGCCTCCACACACACCCCCCCCCCCCCCCCCCCCCCACATTCCAGAGACCTCAGTTGTGTCTTAAAGGATATTTCCTTGCTTCCAAAGATAACACAAAGATTTCATCTCTCATATCTCCAACTTCTGGTTACACAGACTGCTTATTATTAATACAAAGTAATTAAACCCACACATATACTATTCAAGATATGTAGACTTCCCTGAAACATGACATGCTAGAGATCTTAAGCAGAATATACTCTCATCCACCTAGCACCCTGTCCTGCATACCTACACCTCCCCCACAGAGCAATACAACCCTGTTTACTCCAACCATCCCTTGTTTATAGCCATTTTAGTCCTCACATGTATGAAAGGATAAAACAGAGAAATCAATATAAAACACAAACACAGGTATTGTTTGAACAGTATTCACTTAACTGCTACTATTGATAATTACCAGAGATACTCAAGGGACCCCTTTTAATATCTGGAAATTGCAACAAGACTTTCTGCCATTTCAAATGTAACACACTTCTTAAATATCAGATGATAATAATCTGCAATCCCATTTTGAAACATATCTACTGTGTCTGTCCCCCAATATCGTATAGATCTATCAGAAACTGAGACCCAAAGTACTTGAAATCGTGAAGGAACCATGAGGGGGCATCTGAGTGCTAAGAAGCAGTCTCCTGGTGGTGAATCATCAGCCCGCAGTTACACTGATCAGATGCAGACATACACTCACTCACACTCACACTGTCAGGTTGTAAAGTCAAGTTTGGTCAGGTACACCTCAGAGTCAGTCATTGACGGTGCCTTCTCAAGTTACCCTGTCGGTCAGGGTCAAAGGTCAGTTGGTCTCAGTCTTTTTGGCCATGTGTCGTGCTCTGCAAAGACTTTGATGTTTCAGCATAGGCCAGTATCCGTTGTCTATACAAATCTGTATATATGGAGCGCCATCATTTATTAATTCACAATTACAACTATAATGTTCAAAATATCTCCAACCCCTCATTGGAACAGCTGTTTCCCACATTCCCTGAAAAGTGTCTAGCCAAAAAATGTCACTTCCCCATTGTACACCACTGCAGTTCATCCACATATAATCCACATCAAAATGTCCAATAGATCTATTTCAGAAACTTGTGCACACAATTATTATCTTGAGTCAAACCTCTACTACGACCTGTGTAGCTCTTCATCGGTCACTATACCCATGTATCTTCAATTCTGGTATACCTAAAAAACAATGTTAACGTCTTTAACCGTGCGTGGAACCCTGGGTGTCCAAACATGTAACAATCACTCCTTCCTTTATCAAGGACCTAAAAACAGAAGTAATTTCATCAATGGTTTGTAGCTGAACTTAGGAATTATCCCTCATGGTAGGTATGTTTTTACTTTTTAACATCTCTAAATGTCAGTTAATTACTAACTAAATGAATGTCCATTAGGAGGTGGTGGCGCTAGTCCTCTAAACTCATAATCTGGTGCCGTGCGCTTCCTGTGAAGCTGCAAGTAAGATTTTAAAACCCACTGCAGGGTGGGTCGAGTGACCCCTCCTCCCTATTGGCCGTCAATAATATGCACCATTACAATGGGTGATTGAAGGCCCCACATTATTTCCCATTTCAGCATCAGCCTTCTTTACTCTAAAATTACTTTTTAAATAGGAATATTTAGAAATGGAACAAATATTCAATCTTCAGAAAAGTTCTTAACCAATGTCTATCTAGTGAATAGCCAACATATTTTAAAATGCCAGATGTATAAAAATAAGCCTAAATACTCCCTTACCATCAAAGTCCAAATCTAGACATAAGGTGAACAGTTTTGGTAATGGACAATTTAATCTAAAAACAAAATTGGACTTGTGTCCTTGTTATTTGTTCTTCAAAATACATTAGCAAACACCCTGCGAAGTATTCGCAACATAACTAACCCTCCCTAGGATATGAAATCCATTCAACCCTTTACTCATAGTTAGTTTATATGTCTAGATTATTATGTGTGACCTAATAATCAGATGTCTTGTTTGCCAAACAAGGATATTACACTTTAATCTTTTCAGTATTCCAGACCATCGTTTAAACAATCAGCCTCCCTTCTCAAACACTAACCCTATTGTTCTACACCACCCTCTGTAAAACTCTTGCACAGTTATGCTGTCAAATCATCGCATAATTTCTTCAGAGTCTGAACAGTCTGAGACCAGCCTGTCTCAAGATCTTGTCATAATGTGAACAGTCAGTGATGCGTTGTCCTCTGCAGCTGTAGTCAATTGGATCAATGAAACTCTTGTTTTGCACTGGGATGTCCTGAGGGGGAAGGAACCTCTGGATCAATGTGGTACAATCAGCAGACACACGTTGTCCTCTGCACAGCAGGAATCCCCAAAAACTGCAGTTCCTCTTCACACCACTGTTGCCTTGGCAACGAGGTACAAGCAAAATGTCAAACCCTCCTCAGAGATGCGTTCTTTGCACAGTTCTTCTGTTTCTGTAGTGAGCAACTCTTCACCAACACACTGATTCAGAGTACAACCCAAAGGTGGCGCACAACTATCCAGTGCCGCTGTAATCACAATAAATCAGCAACTGGAGAAAAACTCAATTTAAATCTCTCCCCCAAAGGGTTACAAAATAAAACAGCTGAGTGTCTATATGGTCAGGAATGCTGAAACATGTGAATGTTAAAACAAACCAATGGCAGTAGTTTACCCAGATTATTTACTTCATTGAAAGTAGTAAAACCACATTGTAAAATCTCTTTTATCTAGTTGAAGTCCTGCTTCTAAAATTCTAGTCAGAAAAAAATAAACTTCATCTTTAAAATCTTCTTTAATTTGAAACCAAAAAAGGTCTTCCTTCTCCACCATGATCCTATCTCTACATCAAAGTCCATACAAACTGATGATTTATCCTTAAAAACCACGAGGAATGACAGTTCTCACAAAACACTATTCTTCCTTACTTCAGTTCTAAATCAAATGGGCAAAACAGGGAAACCCCCTTAACCACTTGCTTATTCTATTCTTTTTGAAATTGTTTATCTAAGTTGTGTTACAAGCAGGTTAGATCTGTAACAAAATACAAAACCAACTGTATTTAGCGCTATATTTGAAAAACAAGTAATCTGATTACAGTTAATGAATATATATTTTTGAACACTTATTATTGGTGGAAAGGTTTCCTCACGAAATGTAATCTCCATTACTAAAGCTAAAACCTAAAGAAATCATCACGGAACAGTTTTCTGTCCTTATCACTTAATTGTTCCAATACAAACTAAAAAGCTGCTGAAACTGGTTAATAGCAGTTTTCTGTCAACCTAGTTAAGCATGTTGTTCTTATATCTAGTAAATATATTTTTATTTCATGTTTACTCACAAAACAATATGACATTATTCAGAATAGCAGTTAACTTTATACAAGTTGTACTCTCTCTGAACTCTTCAAAACATCTACTTCTCTTGTCTCTCTCAGTTTTACTCTCTCTGAACTCTTCAAAACATCTACTTCTCTTGTCTCTCTTTCTCTTTCCTTCCTGTGCCCTGCAGCTGCCGGCCCAAGTTTCCCTCATCAATCACCTCTGTGTGTTCCAACAGTGTGAGATGGCTGGAGCAAACCTAGTTTGTGCAGCACCTCTGTCATGCTTAATCATTTAACAGATTCCTTCTGACTGACAAACTTATAACAACCTCCCGTTTACTTTCTACTCTTTCTTCATAAACTTAAAAACACAATTAATGTCTACTAATGATATTACAAAAACTCCCTCTAATAATCGTTTCATCCATTGTGACATATTTACCCAAACTAAGTTTTTCAACACCTACATGTTTCCAGCATTGCATATTTCACACACCATGACAGAACCTCCCTGTACTTAAAAATCCCACTGCTTGGTCAGAACAATAGTAAACCTGCAGAGCACACTAATCCGATCACAGTAATGTAATTTGACCCAAGTGTAGGACCATGTCGTTCCTAAAAATGTTAGCAAAACCAAACTCCAACTACAACATTTATAGATAAATTGATTTAGCAAAATGAAATGTTATGTAATTCAAAATGTGACAAAAGAACAATGATTTGTCCTACACAAGATTGTGGTTTAACAGAATGACTCCTGACCTCATGGGGTCAAATTACTTGAACATGTGGCCTGAAGAACAAAAGGACCTCTTACTCATTAACCCAATGGACTCTCAGAGATGAGATCTAGCCATGAGGTGGCTGGCTTTAAAATTAACTGTGACAAATAAACCACATGCGTGTGGGTACATTATATTTTACACAATATAGCACAAAACAACACTACATTAAGACAATAACCACTCAAATGAGCCTTGGTGAAAAGCATGGAAGACAAAACAACTTAATCTACTCTCATTGTTCGTGTACATCTTTACTCCCACTATTCATATGCCAACTTGCTGGCCCACTAGCTTAGCAGTAGTTGAACCTCACTGTTGCATGATCAACACAACTCCTAAATAACAGTACAATATATATTTCTCACAGTGACCTCGCCATCCAATGCCCAACAAATTCTCATCTCTCCATGTCCAATCTAGTTGGAATAATCCACTATTATGTTCAATTTGAATCAAACTTTAACCTGCATGTACTTCATATACTCAGCAAAACCCATTCTTACTTCCCCTCAACGTAATTAATTAATTCCTCTGAAATATAAGTAAAATTCTCAGTAAATGACAAATACCACGAAATTCACAATGCAATGTTTCTTATTTATTTAAATATCTACGACACATTGATCTATTAATCTTCAATGTTATTCACTCCTTTTTTAGAGGAAAGCTGTGAAGAAAAAGTGGGGGCTTTCTCGAACCCACGGTATCCTTCCAGCATGACTTTGCATTTCTTTATCTGACTTTTCTACCTTATATATTCGTAATTATTCACAGAAAATTATTCCCCGTACAGTCTATCCAGCTTTATGGTGCGATGTTTATTTCAACAGATAATGCGACCTTAGAATGCGCTTCGACACGGCTTTTCAGCGATGTGGCATCCGCATGAAGCCGAAACCCAGGTCAACAGAATCCTTTATCGTCACGTTTAGCTTTTTAGATTAATAACCCCACAGAACAAGAGAACGATATTCCGTTCGTTTCAAAATGGCTTTTTGAAATTTGCGTATCTCTCCCTTGGATTTATGCTTATAATGCAACTGCAGCTTCCTATGAGACTGAAGAGCATTATTCTGTTTCGTCCTGGATGGTATCTTTTTTGGGAAACCACTGAACTTCCACCGACGGAATAGCCATATTGATTTCTAAAAAAAAACACGGGGCCTTTCACCTTCGTCTTACATTACTCGCCGCTTCACGTGTAGCTAACGAGTCAGTCGCAGGATTCTGAAAAATCCCAGAGGTTCCTAACTGTTGCTTTATCAATCTTATTAGTTAGTTTGTTACCTACCTATGCTAAAATATGCATTGCATTATTTTATCGTGAAGACTATGACACTGAGAAATATTCCTGACAACTCTAAAACATTTGAATATATCCAAATCACAGATTTTGAGTGTAACGGGTATCCGTGCTTACCTGTATTTTGTATAGAGCTCTGTTTTTAGTTGTCAGAAAGTATTTCGAGGTGCCACCCTGGACAGCTTCGTCCGCTGGCTGCTGATGTGACTCCCTCTGAACTCCCACTCACTAACGTCGGGATCACCACTTGTTGGAGAAAGAGGTTTTTACAACCCAACTCCTCTCCGCGTGTCGTTTTGGCGAGTCCTGCTTAAAATCATAACAGGGAGGAAATTAGAAGACACCAGGATACCAGTTAAACAATAATCTGTTTTAATTAAACAAGGTAATAATGCAATACAATATAATACATTCCTATACAATATAAACATCATATAAGTAACGTAGGAGTACTCCTGCCCTGATTCACGCGATTACTCCTGCCCTGATTCACGCGCTGTGATCCTTCTGTCTGGGCAGCGCGCGAAGAGAGAACGAACAAAAGGCTGAACAGCTTCTTTCATACCAACACCAACAGGAAAGGGTGGAGTTTACTCAGCCTCCACACACACACCCCCCCCCCCCCCCAACATTCCAGAGACCTCAGTTGTGTCTTAAAGGATATTTCCTTGCCTCCAAAAATAACAAAGATTTCATCTCTCATATCTCCAACTTCTGGTTACACAGACTGCTTATTATTAATTAAACCCACACATATACTATTCAAGATATGTAGACTTCCCTGAAACATGACATGCTAGAGATCTTAAGCAGAATATACTCTCATCCACCTAGCACCCTGTCCTACATACCTACACCTCCCCCACAGAGCAATAAAACCCTGTTTACTCCAACCAGACCTTGTTTATAGCCATTTTAGTGTTTGAACAGTATTCACTTAACTGCTACTATTGATAATTACCAGAGAAACTCAAGGGACCACTTTTAATATCTGGAAATTGCAACAAGACTTTCTGCCATTTCAAATGTAACACACTTCTTAAATATCAGATGATAATAATCTGCAACACACACAGCGAGACTGCGTTGTTCCATTAAGGAAGAGTTCATTCAGCCAATCTTCTTTTTCTTTTAAAGCTGCACAACAGTGGAACTCAATCCCAGTAAAGATTAGAGAACAAAACACCTGCAGTTTATTTAAATTTAACTTAAAAACATGGTTAGTGGAAAGTCAGCTCTGTCACAACACTGACACAATCTGCACTTTACAACGCTCTGTTTGTACATGTGCCTTGACCTGTTGCTATCTGTCTACTTTGTGAATATGTATTTTTGTTTAGTTTTTATGTTTTTATCATAATATAAGTTGTTACGGCCTATAGGATTTTGGACCCCAAAGCAAAAGACTGGAGAGAGATGGTCGATAAACAAAAAGCTTTATTCAAGCAGAGAACAAAAAATACGGCAGTGGAGTCAGGAAGTTGGCTGGCAAAAATCAAAACAATAATCCAAACAACGAGGAGAGCAGCGAGACACACCGGAGGGTCGAAACACAGAGGAATTATCTGGCAGGGAAGTGGCATGAGGACCGGGCTTTTATCTCTACAGGTAAAGAGGTGAGTGGAAACAGGTGTGCCTCGTCTGCTACTGGGAGGAGCCAGCCAACTCCCTGTCACACACCAGCCCTGCAGAGGAAAACAGAGAAGAGAGGGGTGAGACAGGAAATAGCACACAAAAGCACACAACAAAAATACAACTAAACAGAATCATAACAGTACCCCCCCCTCAACGGACGCCTCCTGGCGTCCTACCAGGCCTGTCCGGGTACCTCTCATAAAAGTCCCTAAGGAGAGCAGGGTCCAAAATCAAGGAGCGGGAGACCCATTGACGCTCCTCTAGTCCGTACCCCTCCCAATCCACCAAGTACTGGAACCCCCGGCCTCGCCTTCGTACATCCAACAACCGCTGGACGGTGAAAGCAGGATGATTGTCAATACTCCGGGGGGGAGGAGGGGGCTCCGCCGGAGGGCTCAGAGGACTGGAGGAAACTGGTTTGAGAAGTGAGACATGAAATGCTGGGTGGACATTCAAGGCAGCAGGCAGCTTGAGCCTAACCACAGCGGGGTTAATAATCCGTTCAATGACAAACGGGCCAATGTACCTGGGTGCCAGTTTGCGGGAGTCAGTCTGGAGTGGCAGATCACCGGAGGACAGCCAGACCTTCTGACCGGGCTGGTAGTCCGGGGCTGGAGTGAGATGGCGGTCTGCAAGCCTCTGGTTGCGAGCAGCAGTGCGAACGAGAGCTGCCCGAGCTTCATGCCAGACTCTGCGGGCCGGCCGAAGATGCCCCTGTACTGAGGGGACTGCCACATCCCTCTCCTGGGCGGGGAAGAGAGGGGGTTGGAACCCAACAGAAGCCATGAATGGAGACATTCCTGTGGCGGAGCAAACCAGGGAGTTGTGGGCATATTCAACCGGTGCAGGTGGGAGGCCCAGGAGACTGGATGGTGAGAAGAGACACAGCGAAGGGCTGCCTCCAGGACCTGATTCGCACGCTCAGTCTGGCCGTTGGTCTGCGGGTGGTAACCTGATGACAGACTGGCCGACGCCCCCAATGCCTGGCAAAAGGCCTTCCAGACTCGAGAGGCAAATTGCGGACCCCTGTCAGAAACAATGTCCAGAGGAATGCCATGCAATCTAAAAACATGCTGGGTGATTAGTGTAGCAGTCTCCAGAGCAGAAGGTAACTTAGGTAGGGGAACGAAGTGTACGGCCTTGGAAAAGCGGTTAACAATCGTCAGGATAACTGTATTTCCTTCCGATGGGGGAAGACCCGTCACGAAGTCCATGGCGATGTGAGACCAAGGCCGATGAGGAATGGGAAGAGGGCGGAGAAGACCAGCAGGGGCGCGGTGGGATGCCTTACTGCGGGCGCAGATGGAGCAGGCGGCGACATACTTCTTGGCGTCAGAGGACATGGAGGGCCACCAGAAGCGTTGTTGGATGAGGCCTAGAGTCCGAAGTGCTCCTGGATGGCAAGCTATCTTCGAATCATGTCCCAACTGGAGCACTGAAGATCTGGCGTGCGGTGGAACGAACAGCCGACCCGGTGGACAACCCTCAGGAGCTGGATGGTCCTCTTGTGCCTCCAGGACCACTTTCTCAACCTCCCACCTGGCTACTCCCACCACACAGGAGGATGGAAGAATGGTTCCTGCGGATGGCTCCTCAACCGGAGGAGCGAACTGACGTGACAGGGCATCTGCCTTGATGTTACGTGAGCCTGGCCGATAGGTGAGGGTGAAGCTGAACCGGCCCAGAAAAAGTGCCCATCGAGCCTGGCGAGAGTTGAGCCTGCGAGCAGAACGGAGATAAGCTAAGTTTCTGTGGTCCGTCCATACCACAAACGGATGAGTTGTGCCTTCAAGCCAGTACCTCCATTCCTGCAGGGCTAAGACTACTGCCAGAAGCTCCCGATTTCCCACATCATAGTTTCTTTCTGCCGGGGAGAGCCGGCGGGAAAAGAAGGCGCAGGGATGCAACTTCTGGTCGGAGGCTGAGCGCTGGGAGAGGACTGCCCCTACACCCGTGTCGGAGGCATCCACTTCGACCACGAAAGGGGCTGAAGAATCAGGGTGAGATAACACAGGAGCAGAGGAAAACAAACACTTCAACATAGCAAAAGCAGCTTCAGCTTCAGATGACCACACAAAGGGAACTTTAACTGAGGTGAGCTTGGTGAGTGGGGCGGCTGCTCGACTATAGTCACGAATAAACCTGCGGTAAAAGTTGGCAAAACCAAGAAACCTTTGGAGTTGCTTTCTCGTTGTAGGAGTGGGCCATTCGGCCACTGCCATGACTTTGGCAGGGTCAGCTCTGACCTGTCCCTTCTCCACCACAAAACCCAGGAATGAAACAGAGGAAACATGAAAGGCACACTTCTCAGCCTTAACATAAAGTCTGTTCTCCAGGAGTCTCTGCAGCACCAACCTCATGTGTTGGACATGTTCTTGGGGGTCACGAGAGAAAATGAGGATATCATCAAGATACACAAAGACAAATCTGTTAAGCATATCACGAAGGACATCGTTAATGAGTGTCTGAAACACAGCAGGGGCGTTAGTTAACCCAAAAGGCATAACTAAATATTCAAAATGTCCCAGGGGCGTCTTAAACGCAGTCTTCCACTCGTCTCCCTCCCTTATCCTAACTAGGTGGTAGGCATTTCGGAGGTCCAACTTAGAGAAGATGGTGGCTTGATGGAGGAAACCAAAAGCTGAGTCTATGAGCGGAAGAGGATACTTATTCTTTACAGTAATGTCATTCAAGCCCCTGAAATCAATACAGGGGCGTAGAGTCTTATCCTTCTTGTCAACAAAAAAAAACCCTGCCCCCAATGGAGAGCGAGAAGGGCGAATGAGACCAGTAGCAACAGAGTCAGTGATATAAGTCTCCATGGCCTCCCTCTCTGGCTTGGAGATATTATAAAGTCTGCTCGAAGGCAAGGGAGCACCGGGGAGCAAGTCAATGCCACAGTCATAAGGTCGATGAGGTGGTAGAGACAGGGCACGATCCTTGCTGAAAACCTCCTGGAGGTCATGATACTCAGAGGGAACTGACGTGAGGTCAACAGGTCTGGGGGGAACAGGTTTTGAAGTAACAGTGGTGGGTATGGCAGAGTGTAAACAGTGAGAGTGGCAGAACAAACTCCAATTGACGATGGATAAGGTGGCCCAGTCTATGTGTGGGTTGTGGAGTTTAAGCCAGGGGAGACCTAACACCAGCGGAGAAAGGGGTGAGGGAATGAGATACAGGGAAATGGTCTCGTGATGATTACCTGAGAGTAACAATGACACTGGGGCAGTACGGTGAGTTACACGGGCAAGAAGCCTACCATCAAGGGAAAAAATGTTCTTGGTCTCGGGAAGGAGTTCTGAGGGGAGATTAGACTGGAAAACCAGGTCAGAGTCAATAAAATGTTCATCAGCCCCTGAATCAACTAAGACTTGGAGAGGAAGGGAAACTTGAGAACTAGAAACCGTACCCTTTAACTGGAGACGATTAGCGTGAGAAGGGGAGACAGAAGTATGGCTCACCAGCGCCCCTCCCCCGGCTGCTGAGCCTGCTCTTTTGGCCGAGCGGAACAGTTGGCTCGAATGTGGCCAGCCTGACCACAGTATATGTAGAGCCTCTGGAGGAAACGGCGTTCCCGTTCAGCAGGTGAAAGCCTCATTCTCCCCAGCTGCATAGGCTCCTCTGGGCTTAGGGATGAGGAGACGGTGGGTGGGTCCCGGTAGGAGAAAGGCTCCAGGCGTTGGTGAGGAGGTGCAGACTGTCCAGGCAGACGTGGTGACTTGGGTTGGGAAAAGGAGAGAGGGAATCTCTGCCTGTCTGTTCTCTCCCTACGCCTCTCACGGAGGCGATTATCTAAGAAATTAACTCCTCAAGGGACGAAGTCTCATCTCGAGCAGCTAGCTCGTCCTTTAACTCCTCGTTTAATCCACGGGAAAAAACTATCTGTAGAGCCGTCTCATCCCACCCGCTCTCTGCTGCGAGAATGCGGAAATCAATTGAGTAAGTGGAGACTGACTCAGAACCCTGGCGTAAAGAAAGGAGCCGATTACCGGCCTCCTTACCCTGAAGCGGGTGGTCAAAAACTC
The DNA here is from genome assembly GCF_902827115.2 of Pseudochaenichthys georgianus. NCBI lineage: Eukaryota > Metazoa > Chordata > Actinopteri > Perciformes > Channichthyidae > Pseudochaenichthys > Pseudochaenichthys georgianus. The sequence goes on from NC_047515.1 coordinate 279,238, forward strand.
GATACATCTCGGTCTCAAACACAGGAAAGGAGTTATAGATAGCTGGGTTACTCTTGGCTATGGCTACCGCCCATGCAGCTGCTTTACCCGATAACAAACTCATAACGAAAGCTACTCTAGTTCTGTCAGAGGAGTAAGTTAAAGGCTGCTGATCAAAAACTATGGAGCACTGGTGAAGAAACTGACTGCATGTCCCTGAATCACCTGAATACCTCACAGGGGTGGGGATGAATGGTTCACGGGGTTGGCCGGGATGAATGACTGGAATCTCAGGAGCTGGAGGCGGTGGCGCAGGAGCTGGAGCCGTCAGAGTGTTGAGCTGGGTGAAAGACTGGTCCAAGCGGCCGCTGAGTTGAGTGAAACCGGTATTAAGGTTGTGGAGGGATTCCATGATACTTTGTAGGGCTTGTTCGTGCTGCCCCACACGAGCTCCCTGTGTCGAAATAGCTTGCTTCAATCTCTCAGTCTCTGCGGGGTCCATGCTTTGGCCAGATAATTCTGTTACGGCCTATAGGATTTTGGACCCCAAAGCAAAAGACTGGAGAGAGATGGTCGATAAACAAAAAGCTTTATTCAAGCAGAGAACAAAAAATACGGCAGTGGAGTCAGGAAGTTGGCTGGCAAAAATCAAAACAATAATCCAAACAACGAGGAGAGCAGCGAGACACACCGGAGGGTCGAAACACAGAGGAATTATCTGGAAGGGCAGTGGCATGAGGACCGGGCTTTTATCTCTACAGGTAAAGAGGTGAGTGGAAACAGGTGTGCCTCGTCTGCTACTGGGAGGAGCCAGCCAACTCCCTGTCACACACCAGCCCTGCAGAGGAAAACAGAGAAGAGAGGGTTGAGACAGGAAATAGCACACAAAAGCACACAACAAAAATACAACTAAACAGAATCATAACAATAAGTATCTCTGTTGAATGTTGTTTTTCTGATTGTATGTACCTGTTATTTGAAGTGAAGTTTTGTTTTTAGGATGACTTTCAACATCTGTCAAGGGACTACAGACGAAAAATAGCCTGTTGGCTAACTCTGGCGCATTTACAGAAATGTCAATCAATGTGCACTGTCCCTGTCAAATAAATATATAAATAAAAAATAAACACACACACGCACACAAATGTTGGTTGTGTGTGTGAAAAGGCTTTTACACAGGCTGGACAAAGCTGCAGTGATACAGGGAGGGGGGAGGATAAGGAGTGTTGTCCCTCAGCTTATCTCGCCACAGAGTGCTGCACCTGCTGCGGTTGCCAGGTTGCAGGAAAGGTTCTCAAGCAGGGCAGAGTTTCTGTGTTGCAGCAATTTTAAGCAGAGAACTTGACTGGATTTAGAGCACAGTGGGAATAGGCTTTTCAGAGGCTTTTCAGATGTAAAGTGTTTCAATGTAATGCAGGGCACAAGTTGCCAGGTTGGAGTGGCTATTAAGTGGATGGAGGTGACGCCTGTGGAGGCAGATGTTGTCAAGTGTAAAGGTTATGTAGAGCAGGGAAAGTTGCTACATTGGTTTTAGTTAATAAGGACGAGATGTGGAAATGGTAATTTGGATGCATGTGGGCTTTGTGTAGCTTGTCTGAAGCACACTGTGCTTTGACAGGGTTGTCAGTTTAGAATGATGTCAATCCAGAGTAAAAGAAGGTGTGGCTGATTTTACAGTTGTATTACCTCCAGTCCCAAATCATCTCGTTCAAGCACAGTGGTGGCCAGTCCTCATAGCACAACTAATAATTAGGGCTGTCAGTCGATTCAAATATTTAATCGCGATTAATCGCATGATTGTCCGTAGTTAATGGCGATTAATCGCAAATTAATCGCACATTTTTGATCTGTTCTAAATGTACCTTAGAGGAATACTCAAGGTATATGCGAACGGGAGCTGCCTGGACGCTACAATCATGTTGCACTATCCGTGCTGAGTGTGCTGAGTTTTCGTACAATGTCCCACTGTCTGGCTGCCTGCATAAAGTCAAGTGCTCGGCGCAGTTGTGTGGATAGAGCCCTCCTCTGTTTTCATTTAAACAGCTCCTTATATCCGTTAGCGCAGCTAGCTACTGTAGCACCAGATGCTAACGACAACAATGCACGTAAGGTCTCTCTCTCGCTCGCTCGGGCCACACATACACACACCCTCCCGGTCGGACGCTCACCGGCTCACCGGCAGGCACCGACTGGCTATTGCCGGTCGGTGCCTGCCGGTGAGCGTGGAAGTGTGGTCTGCCACAAGCGGACGGCGGGAGCGGGGCTGTCAGCATCAGCTTGTAGATGGTATTTTAAATTCGATGCGCTCTGAAACTACGGGGTGGCCGAGGAAAAAAAATACACATGCGTTAATCACGTTAAAATAATTAGTGGCGTTAATCTTTTTTTTGCATATTAACGCGTTAACTTGACAGCCCTACTAATAATAGAATAATAATAATATTGAAGACGATGATGGTGATGATGATGAGGAGAATAATAATAATTAAGAGATTGGTGGAATCTTGGATGTGTTTGAGGAGAGAGTTCCAATGGGAGGGGGCAATATGAAAAAGACTGGAGCCTTACAAGCTTTTTATGGTTGGTGTCTGTGGTTCACCTTAAATAGATAGTAGATAGTAAATAGTAAATTATTTGTTTAAATCACAGTTTTGAGTTAAGTATACATTTATATATGTTGCAACTTTGAATTCTATCATATATGGAGTTGCCAAGTTGAATTGTTATGAGATCAAGCTCACAGATATTCGTTGTCAGATATTTGAGAAAAAACGTGGCAAGAAATTATAAATGTTATTTGTAATCCTTCGAAACGCATAATCTATTGATTTAACAATGTGGAATGAGCCGCAGTGACCTCCAGGATGTAGAGAGCGTTTCATTTCCATGGTTACATCTCCTGGTACACCTCTAAGCGTATTGGTTGTGCTTTCAGAGATCACAAGTAATCAGTATCAAAGCTGGAATAATTAGAACTTTGAGCACATCTCTCTGGGGAAATCCTGCGTGAGCCCAAGGGTACGACTTCAGCCTCGTCAGGAGCCACTGGTCTCTCCAGAGGAAAACAGAGTGCTTCTCCTGCTGATCATGTGGGGCCAGCTTTACAGCAATCACTATCCTGCATACACACCTCCGCACAAACACTATCCTGCATACACACCTCCACACAAACACTATCCTGCATACACACCTCCACACAATCACTATCCTGCATACACACCTCCACACAATCACTATCCTGCATACACACATTACATTACATTACATTGCATTTAGCTGACGCTTTTATCCAAAGCGACTTACAATAAGTACATTCGACCAGGAAGACACAACCTTGAAGAAAACAGAATAATATAAGTACATCAGGTTTCATAGAGCCAAGCATTTCAAGTGCTACTCAACTGGCTTTAGGTAAGCCAGTCCTTTATTAGTATACAAGTGCTTTGTTAATAGTTCTATCGCTCGAAGTGGAGTCGAAAGAGATGAGTTTTCAGTCTGCGCCGGAAGGTGTGTAAGCTTTCTGCTGTACTGATGTCAATGGGGAGCTCATTCCACCATTTTGGAGCCAGGATAGCAAACCCACGTGTTTTTGCTGATGGGAACTTGGGTGCAGCGAGTCGTTTGGCTGATGCAGAGTGTAGTGCACGTGCTGGGGTGTACAGTTTAACCATGTCCTGGATGTAGGAAGGGCCAGATCCATTCGCAGCATGGTACGCAAGTACCAGTGTCTTGAAGTGAATTCTAGCAGTTACCGGATATCAGTGGAGGGAGCGGAGGAGCGGAGTGGTGTGGGAAAATGTAGGAAGGTTGAAGACCAGACGAGCCGCTGCATTCTGGATGAGCTGCAGAGGTCGGATGGCACATGCAGGTAGGCCAGCCAGGAGGGAGTTGCAGTAGTCTAGGCGTGAGGTGACGAAAGCCTGGACCAGAAGCTGCGTCGCTTTCTGGGTCAGCTGGGGACGTATCTTCCTGATGTTGTAAAGCGTGTATCTGCAGTAACGGGTTGTAGCAGCGATGTTTGCAGTGAAGGACAGGTTGTCATCTAGGATCACACCCAGATTCCTTGCAGTATGGGTCGGGGAAACAACAGAGGTGCCGATGATGATAGTCAGGTCAAGAGTGGGACAATCTTTTCCCGGAAGGAAAAGCAGTTCAGTCTTGTCAAGGTTGAGCTTGAGGTGATGAGCAGACATCCACTGAGAGATGTCAGCTAGACAAGCAGAGATGCATGCGACGACCTGGGTCTCTGAGCGGGGAAAGGACAGAACTAATTGGGTGTTGTCAGCGTAGCAATGGTATGAAAAACCATGCGGGCTAATGACAGATCCGAGCGAGTTTGTGTACAGGGAGAAGAGGAGGGGACCAAGAACAGAGCCCTGAAGGACCCCTGTAGTTAATTGACAAGGGTCGGACTCGGACCCTCTCAAAGTTACCCCGTAGGTACGGTCTTTGAGGTATGAGGTGAGGAGGGAAAGTGCAGAGCCTGAAACTCCAAGTTCTTGGAGAGTGCGAAGGAGGATCTGATGGTTCACGTGTTGAATGCAGCAGACAGGTCCAACAGGATGATGACAGAGGAGAGGGATGCTGCTTTGGCAGTGTGCAGTTCCTCAGTGACAGCAATGAGAGCAGTTTATGTGGAGTGACCTGCCTTGAAACCAGACTGGTGCGGATCCAGAAGGTTGTTCTGATGGAGATAACAGGAGAGTTGTTTAAAGACAGCACGTTCAAGTGTTTTAGACAGGAACGGGAGGAGAGAGACAGGCCTGTAGTTTATAACATCAGACGGGTTGAGAGTGGGTTTCTTTAGGAGAGGGTCTACTCTTGCCTCCTTGAGACTGTTTGGAAAGTGACCAGAAGTTAGAGAAGTGTTGATGAAATGGGTGAGAAACGGTAGAATATCAGGAGCGATAGTCGGAAGGAGGTTTGAAGGGATAGGGTCCAGAGGACAGGTGGTAGGGCGGGCAGAGGTAATGAGGGTAAGAACCTCACTTGACGAGAGAGGGGAAAAGGAGGTTAGTGTGTGGGTGAAAGGAGGGTCTGGTGACCCATCGGTGAATAAAGGTGAGTCAGAAAAAGAAGAGCGAATATCATCAACCTTTTTTTCAAAGTGGTTAACAAAGTCGCTTGACAGAAGTGAGGAGAGGGAAGGCGCTTTGGGGGGGTCCAGGAGGGTGGAGAAGATGGAAAATAGTTTTTTAGGATTGGAATAGGAAGATTGGATCTTATCTTGAAAGAAAGTGCTTTTTGCCTGAGAGATCGAAGCAGAGAAAGAGGAGAGGAGAGCCTGATAGGTTAAGAGGTCGTCGCGGTGTTTGGATTTCCACCGTTTCCGCTCTGCTGCCCTAAGGACGGTTCTATTAGCACGCAGTGCGTCATTTAGCCAGGGAGCAGGAGGGGACTGACGAGCCTGCCGAGATGTGAGAGGACAGAGAGAGTCCAGAGAGGATGAGAGAGTAGAGAGGAGAGTTTCTGCAGCAGAGTTTGGAGGCAGGAGTTGGAACGAGTCAGAGGAAGGGAGGGCTGAGAGCACCGATGAGGCAAAGGTAGAGGGGGAGAGGGAACGGAGGTTACGGCGGACAGGTGCAGGATGAGAAGAGATTAGTTTGTTATGTTTGGAAAGGGGTAGAGAGAATGAAATGAAGAAGTGATCGGATGTGTGGAGCGGGTTTACAGAGAGGTTAGAAGTAGCGCAGTTCCTTGAGAATATGAGATCAAGGACATTGCCAGCTTTATGAGTTGGTGGGGATGGAGACAGTGAGAAAGCAAAGGCGGTTAACAGAGATGTTAGTTCATCTGTCTGCCCTGTCTGGAGGTTGAAGTCTCCGAGAAGTACAGCGGGAGGGCCAGTTTCAGGGATGTGTGAGAGGAGATGATCTAATTCCTCCAAGAAGTCCCCCAAGGCGCCTGGTGGAAGGTAGAGAACAACAATGGTTCGTTGTATAGGATGGGTTACTGTGACGGCATGGAATTCAAAGGTGGAAGGAGTGATGTTAGGTAGCTTGAAGAGGGAAAAGCTCCATTTGGGAGAGAGCAGGAGACCAGTGCCACCTCCTCTGCCAGTGGGTCTGTGTGTATGGGAGAAGGAATATGCTGTGGAGAGAGCTGCTGGGGTGGATGTGTTGGATGGAGTAATCCACGTCTCAGTGAGAGCAAGGAAATCCAGGGACTGCAGGGAGGCGTAGCCAGAGATGAAGTCAGCCTTAGGAACAGCTGACTGGCAGTTCCACAGGCCACCTGAAACTAGATGTTGGATGTCAGTGGAGCATGTGGGAAAGACGAGAGCAGGCCGGTTATATCGATTACGAGATACACGGGGCCAGTGATAATTGCGAGAAGACACATGAACAGGAATGGAGAAAATACACATGATTATAGCATGATGGGCTAGAAAGCTAAAGAAAAGAAAATAAGACACCAGCGATACAATCAGAGTAGGATTTGCCACCCTTGTGACTCCCACAGGACTTCGGCTGTCTGACGCTGACGCTCAAGGAAAGAGCTACCTAAAATGGACGCCTGATTGTTAAGTTCTCACAGCTGTGGGGCCACGCCCCTCTAATTAGTTAATTCTCTTCAGCTGATGGGCGACAGCTGAGAGGCTCTGCCTATTTTAATGCAGGCTTGAATGCCTACTGAGACCTGTGTAACAGGTTCACGTGATCAGATCTGAGATTTAAAATCTCTCAAAAGCACCGTTTTAGCTACAATAACTACAGAACAATTATACAGAGTAGAATAAATGAAATAGAGATGTCTAATTACACAAGACTATAACTTATAGTGGTTGCTGCGTCAATAGGTATTGTCGTCACCCGGTCAAGATGCACACTGAGTTCTTGCTATTTGAATGCTTTTTTAGCTGGAAGATGACAACTTCACGCTGTTGTACACTGCACGCCTCCACACAAACACTATCCTGCATACACACCTCCACACAATCACTATCCTGCATACACACCTCCACACAATCACTATCCTGCATACACACCTCCACACAAACACTATCCTGCATACACACCTCCACACAAACACTATCCTGCATACACACCTCCACACAATCACTATCCTGCATACACACCTCCACACAATCACTATCCTGCATACACACCTCCACACAAACACTATCCTGCATACACACCTCCACACAAACACTATCCTGCATACACACCTCCACACAATCACTATCCTGCATACACACCTCCACACAAACACTATCCTGCATATGTAACAGGCCCCGCTATGTAACAGGCCCCGCTATGTAGGGCGCGATGACAGATAGTATTTCCTGTAAAACAGGAGAAATTATGAGCAGAGAATTCCTTTTACTGCTCGTTTGGCGGGTCTTGCCAGAATTTATTAACAATTGGCACAAAACACAATTGTCCTGGCCCTTTACTGCTCTCAATATAAACACATGTTTATATCTTCAAAATATACTTGTATGCTTGAAGTATTCAAAATAAACACATTTGTGTATAACCAAGTGTCATTAACATCATGACTCCAAATAAGAATGTACTGCTTCAAAACAGATATTGGTGCTGTATTCAAACACTGTTAATTACCTTTTCAGGCAAAGTATTAGCATTGGTCTAATATATGCTAGCATTAGCATCAAGCAACACGCATTTATAATAATTAAATTATGACTGACCATAGGACCCATAGACCATACAAAACACACCTCAAACACTTCTTAGCTATAAACAATTCACTTGCATGACTCGCGACCGCCATTACACACACAGCCACCACGAGGTGGTCTTCTACGCGAGTCTACTACATCTAAATAGCGACCGCCATTACACATACACACACAGCCACCACGAGGTGGTCTTCTACACGGCATTAAACATAATAAACAACATCTAAACACCACTTCAAATTTAAGACATTGTGATTTATAACATTTGTGACAATCTGTACACATTACTGACCTGTAAAACAGGAGAAATTATGAGCAGAGAATTCCTTTTACTGCTCGTTTGGCGGGTCTTGCCAGAATGGCAAGCTAACGTCAGCTCCGTCATCACGTCAGACATTTTACGCTAGACGCGTAAATAATAACAAACCCCTTTATGGCAGTGTTACTCTGCCATCTACTGCCCCCTGCTGTCCATTGTTAAACAGGTAATATAAAATGATATTAAATATAAACATAAAATTGTGATCACACACTGTGTGGGTCACACATACACACCTCCACACAAACCTCCATACACACCTCCACACAAACACTATCCTGCATACACACCTCCACACAATCACTATCCAGCTACATATACACCTACACACGTATGGAAGTAAATCTAAATCTGATTTAGAAATAAAAAATCCATTGCATTTTTCAGCACCAAATAATCATGAGGTGTTTGAAACTTTTTTTTGCTTTTTTCAATGGTTACGAATTCAGAATGAGACCTTCATATCTTAAAATATTTAATACACATATTCATGTATCCTCAATTTGACTGGCCAAAATTTGGTTGCAAAATCACTATCATAATCAGGTTTATTGCCAAGTATATTAATACATACGAATAATTTGCTTTGTCGTTGTCACAAACGAGTTGAGGACCAAAATGCAGAACACGTGAAACCAGGGATAGTCGGTAACCAGCTTTATTGAAGGCAATAGGCTGGTAGGAGACAAAACGGCAGATAGTAGGCAAAGAGCTGGTCGGGGACAGGTGAGGGTTCCAGGAGAAAGCAGGACGAGAGTCGCAGGTACAGAACGGGTCAGGGAGCGGACAGGCAGGGTCGAAACCGGGAGAGCAATCTGAATGGTAATGCGGGAAAGACTGGCATGCTGCAAAGTACGATCTGGCACTGAGGTGAAAGTGAAGTGGGCCTAAATACTAATGGCGCTGATGGGTGTAACAGAGAGAGAGAGAGAGAGAGGGTGTGACTACCAGGTGACTAAGGAATGTTAATGCAGAAAATAGGTGAGTGAGAAAGCAGACTGTGACAGTCGTACATGGTGCATACATACACACAGTTAAAGATAACAAAGTAAGAATAACAACCAAAAAAGAAATGTCTGTCTTTTGCAGAGTCCGTAATTAAATCAAATTACGGCGGTTTCAGGTATCAATGCTAATATGTTTTGCTCTTCATCCCACACCCTCCAGAATTCACTGGACGTTTGAGATGTGTTGGGTTCTACATTACCAGAGTGACATGTGTTTGAAGACGCAGGGGGGTAAAAATTACCCCCTAGGCATTTTCTTTGTGTTAAAATAAATAAATAAAAACAAGATATTGTGTGTATAGTTTTCTTTAATGTAATGCATACAATCTATAGAGTGGCTAAAGGCAAGTGTCAGTGCGGGTCCCGGGCCTTGATAATAAAACAAGGCCTGGAGGGTGGGCAGATTGCAGCCGATCACCCGCTCTGCAGAGCGGAGGACACGCTGCCGCCCTGCTCCTTGGCTGTAGCTGCAGCGTACCAGATGGTGATGGAGGAGGTGAGGATGGACTTCATCATGGAGTTGTAGAAGTTCACCATCATCATCTCAGGCAGAAAGAACATCCTCTGTTGAGCTTTTCTGATGAGGGAGCAGATGTTCTGCTCCCACGCGAGGTCCTGGCTGATGATGGTGCCTAGGAAGCAGAACGACTCCACAGCAGTGACAATCACAGAGTGTGGGGGTGGGTGGGGATGCGTTCTTCCTAAAAATCCACAAACATATCCACTATCTTAAAGGTCACCTTTTATGCAAAATGCACTTTTTGATGTATTTTATACATTAATATGTGTCCCCGGTGTCAGAGTTCCCGTTAGCTGGTAATTACCGTACTATGACCGGTAAAATATGCTGAAGACCGGCAAATCTAAATCTCTCCGGTCAAAATAATGTCCCCTTAGCGCAATACCGCATCAGTTGCGCAATTTGCGCCACTTATCTGACACACAAAAGAGTATATGACAGACAAGAATAGTAAATTCTAATGTCTAACACTTAATGTGGAGAAAGAGATGTCCTGTATGGGTTGATTGTGCGTTGATCTGTTGGTAATGCCTCGGGGTTCCGGTGGGCATGTAAACAAATGCATAATGCTGCGCTATACTTTGTGGCCTCACCCGGTTGCATAGCGACGCTTATTGTTTAGGTGTCTTTTAATAAGCAGGTAGTCATATCATTAGCTAGAACTAGCTGAATCTGATCGATATGGACATAAACGCGAGTGAAGTCTAATCTGACGGGAGAGAGAGATCAGCTGCTGCTGACGAGTCGACACGCAGCTCTGCATAATCACATGCGAGTGGAACAAAACACACACTTCAGGTTAGAATATCACATGTAGCTATTTTAATTACCTCTCAAACTACCTAAACTAGTATTATTACATGGTTTAGTTGAATACTCGATTCTGATTGGTCAATTCAGAACACGTGACACGTTGTTAATCCAGAACAGACAGACCGCTGTCAAGGATGCTCACATCTGCACAAAGAAGTCTGTTCGATTTAACTGTAGGCCTATACAGTTTGGCCGAAAAGCAAACTGCATGCATGACCAACCCAGTCTCACGGCATTTCGTGTTCACCAACACGACTTTTAATCTATTGATTCGTTTTCACCAACACGATTTGCCCCTTTTTTTCGTGTTGCACAGCACGATTTTAAAAGCAATGTATTTCTACTGGTAATGTGTTTCGTGCCTGCAGGCTGCAGCACGTCTTTCTCTGCGGTCGGGTTGAGGAAGACCGGAAGCTGTGTGGTTCATAAAAACATGTTCTTACTCAATATCAAGCCACAGTTACCCCCTAAACGCACCAGGAGCGTCTGCGCTGCGTTACGGCTGTGCCGCGGCGTTCGCAAAGATCGCGGCCACTCTATTCAATGGGTGCTGTTCCACCAGACGCGACGCGCCACGCCACGCGTCCCAGAAGCTCCTCGCCGCAAGGAATTTCTAAAATATAGGATGAATCCTATTTTTGAAGCGGCGCAGGCAGGCAGTGATGAAAATCACCTTGTTGTCTGCTTTGCTGGTTGAGGGGGTGCACCCAAAACCGGCTCCTTCTCCTCCCCCCCACCACCGTCTTTCAAGTAGGAGAATACTGCAGCGTTCTCCTCCGGTTTACAGGCACTGTCAATTATATATATATACAATAATTATGATGATGAATGCATATTTTTTTACCACTAAAATAAAGCAACACATCTTTGATTCATGTCGTTTATAACTGGAATATTACAATTATTATTAACTGTGTCTGTAGTCTACAACACAACAACATAGGAAATAACAACAATAAACCCGATTTAAACAGACACAAACATAAACCATTTAACTACGTAGCCTACTTACTTGTAGAAGTACAAAATGTCCAGGAAATATTCCAAAATCAACAACAACTGCGAGGCTGCACACACGACGCTCCGCTTCCGCAACGTTTTAAAACGCGCCTGGTGTGTTAGGTCGCAGGAGGAGGTCGCAGCGTGGCGCAGCCGTAGCGCAGCGTGGCGCAGCCGTAGCGCAGCGTGGCGCAGACGCTCCTGGTGCGTTTAGGGGGTTATTGCTTTTATTTTAAATCGTATAATTTCTGACTTTTGTTGCCGTCTGTGAGGAAAATAAATGGGGCTCAGAGCCTCAGGATACTGAAATCTGTATTTTTTAAATCTGTTTTTCCTTCCAATCAAAATAACACACTGTTATTTACTCACCAATAACACACAATTATCCTTGCTTTTATTTATTGGTTTAATTCCATAATCTCGGGCTTTTTTGGCGTCCGTCAGGAACTGAATTTCAAAATAAATATAACCGGAAACAGACGTAGGCCTATAAGGGACATTTCGAGCATCATTGCGATTGTCAACATTTCTGAGTTTAGGATGGCCGAAGACACTACACTACCCATAATCCCCAGCTATCGTTTAGGAATACAGTCCCGTAAGGTTACGCATAGCGTCAAACAGCTGTGTGAAATGGAACGAAACCACGCCAGACTATCCAAAACTGGAATCGAACACCCCCCCAGAACTACACATGCTGGCTATTGTGTTTCGCAAAATGTTCTATGGGACGTCTCTACTGAACGTTTTCGTTCAGTAGAGACATTACTCAAATGTGGGCTGGCTTTACTCAAATGTGGGCTGGCTTTACGCCCACAGCCCTAACCAAACCACAATACCAAGTTAAAGCTCACCTATTATGCAATATTTGAACAATATATTATAGGGCCATATCTATACAAAACATGTCTCTGAAGTGTTCTGCTCAAAATACCAAACAGATCATCCATTGTAGATGGGTGACCCCTCTATTTCAGCACTGTTACTAAAGTGCTGATTCTGGGTCTGGCTCTTTAAATGTAACCGGAGATGCTGCTGGCCACGCCCCTTTGGAGCTGCTGCTGGCCACGCCCCTTTGGAGCATCCGTCCGCGCAGTGAGCTCTGTGAAGAGAAGGCTTTCTACCAGCAGAAACTTAGCTAAACGCTGCCGTGATTAAACACCATATTAGGTTCCAAACGACATCAAGGATTGTTTCTGAAACAGTATGGAGCTCAAACGTTTCAGTTCTAGTGACATCCCAATTTTCAATGATCAATATAATAAACTAAGATGTACATTATTTCCCTTTGGGTTGTAGTATATGGCTACATGAAATGGAAATCCTTCAGTAAAGTATAGAACCCTTTGATTTAGTTGAACAATTGTTTCTACTTTCAATTTCACTACTGCCCGAATTTGTATCACCCACTAGAGGTTAGTGATCAGACCTTTTGAGGACAGGCACTTCACGTTGAGTAGAGCCACAAAGTGGACATTTAATTTCACCATAGTTTTGAGAATGTCAAGCTAAGCCAAACGCTCTGTCCTCAACACTTCATACACTTAACACTTTGGTGCAAAATAGACTGCTGGTTCACAAAAGACAGCTCCCATCCTTCATATTGCATAAAGTGTGTGTTGCTAACAAGATGAGAACACTGGACTGCAGCCAGGAGTAGCTCTCATCATGAGAGCATGTTGGTTACACTCCAAGACGCAGGAGACACTGTACAATACTGAAGTTTGCCAGTAAAGTGGACATACCTTGCTACTGTCCCATGTATATGTTAAAGGTCTCTTATCATGTACAATGCACTTTTTAATGTATTTTATACAAATATGTGTTTAAGGGAACTCAAAGTGTCAGAAAATAAAACCCTCTCTCTTTTCCTCCGTACCCACATCTCTAAAAACGGGGGTACAACGGAGCTGATCCAGATTTGCTGCAGTCATGACAGCATTACTAAAATGTGGGCTGGCTTTACGCCTGCGGCCCTTTCAGAAACGTCGCTGTATCAGAAACAATGCGCGACGTGTTTTGGAAGTAATATGGTCTGTGTTTATATTAGCAAGAGAGAGAGAGTATGTGTACAAAAGCAGGAAATAAAAAAGTAACTCACCTTGTGGTAAACCCGCGAGAGAGAAAGCATTTGAGCTCCATACTGTTTCAGAAATAATCCTTGATGTGGTTTTGAACAGGATATGCCGTTTAATCTCCACAGCATTTAGCTGGGAATTTGCTTCTCTGCAGCTTTCTGCACATGACAGAGCTGAGAAGAGGACCTACGATCAGGGGTAGTTATCACATAATTTAGGTCTGACACCTTCTTCACAACATAATATGGACCAGAACAAGCAGCTGATCTCCAGGGAGATCATAACGTTTTCTCATCTTTTCCCGTACAGCTGCCAAATTGCTCTTGCCACCTCCTGGGCTTTATAAAGCCGTTACCTAAACCCACTAACATTTTCTTCTGTCCAGCTGTCCTGCAACAGTGCTAAAGGACCTCGTATGACCAAACACTAATTCATTGGAGCCAAACCCTGTGCCTCCCTGGATAACCTCCTTAGCCGCCACAGCCAGGCCAAACCCTCTTCCCAGTCTCTGTTCATTTAGCCCAGTGGTCACCAACCTTTTTAAGCCCAAGATCACCGGCCCAAACAGTGCTTCCAATTTGAGGCCTTTTATATAGGCTAATTGCATCTGAATTACTGTTACAATGAAGGCTCCATAATCAGCTCACGGCATATAGGCAGGGGTAAAGTGCTATTTTTTATGAGTGGGGGCGGACCTCACCTCCTCTATGTCCTCACCTCCTCTAGGGGGGTCCGGGGGGATGCTCCCCCGGGAAGATGTTTTTTTAAACATTGAAGTTGAAAGCATCAATCTGGTGCACTTTGAGAGCAACATGAAGAGATCTATGGATACCTCTCTCAGCACCCAGATGAAACAGAACTGTAAACATATTTTCTTTTTCTTTATGGATATCTTACAAATCACTCCCCTTTCAAACTGTATTCTTGTTTTACTGCCATATAGTATTTCATACCTGTTTTTCATTTATGCTCTTATTGTTTGTATAACTATAATGATATGAAGGTGTGCCTCGGACATAATCTGTTGTATAATTTGTGACAACCGTTCGAAACACTCAGACAGTCCTTTAGCTCACCTGAGCCCCTCAGTCTGACAGGGGAGGACTCTCCTCCAGCTTGTTATGGAAACAGCTCCTTATGTCCGTTAGTACAGCTAGCCAACCAGATGCTAACATCACGGTCCCCGCTAGCTCTCTCTCTCTCTCTCTCTCTCTCTCTCTCTCTCTCTCTCTCTCTCTCTCTCTCTCTCTCTCTCTCTCTCTCTCTCACTAAATGCGCTATTGGTCTGGTGACTTGCCTCTGTTGCATTCACTGAACACAGGAAATTGCATTCCTGCTGTCCTCTCTTGTGTCATGATGAGGTTCACGTAAAGCATGGTTAATGTATTGTATTATTGAGGTGTCTCAAATATACGTCAATCAAGTGGCACCTGCTGGTGGATGATAGGTTTACATCTAAAAACGTATTTTTCAAACATTATTATGTTAATTTCATTTTTCTTTCATTTGTTACTTTTTTAAAAATGTGTAATGGTCCGCGATCTACCCGCACCACACTCGCGATCGACCGGTTGGCGACCACTGATTTAGACACATGTGACAGGTTATATCTCTCACAGGCTCCGCCCTCTACTGGACTCTATGGGTACTACCTTATCATGCAAGCATTCACCTACTGAGATTTCTATAGATGTAGCCGGCCCCGGGGCGGGCCTACCTGAATGCGTGCGCATCTCACTTCCGTATAAAAGGAGGCCCCGATTCCTGACCACCATCCTTTACTCTTCAGCAAGCGGAGGTGATCCCCCACCTCTGCTTCGAGTGTTTGGGGGACCAGGATATGGCCGAGGCGGTGCCATTTCACGTTCGCCATTCCTTCCGAGTCCGGCGTCCATGGAAGTCCACCGACCCGGGCTGTACTCTCCCTGAATGATGATCATGGCGGCGGGTGCGTGGGCTACTCGCTCATTGCTAGAGATGCCCCCGCCTCACCAGGTCAGAGCGATTATTGGGCCGCAAGGCCGAATAAGTAGTAAGACGTGGGTGCGCGGCCTTCGTGAGAGTGGCCGCGGTGCGTTCAGGGACCTCCGCAGGGGAACGGTGGTTTACGTTTGTAAACTCTAGTTCTAGAGTGGTGTGTGTGGGAAAAATGCATTGAGTGAGAACGAGTGTATTTATCCTAGAGTAAGAGTAATCTCTCTCCACAATTCCACTTTTCCCCATAATGACCGTTTCGAAGAGACGGCATTGTGACGACGCGCGCGGCCCCCCTCCCCTGAGGCCGGGCCGCGGTGCGTTCAAAGACTTCAGTAGAGAGAAGAGTCACCGCAGCGCGCGCTCCTCCACAGGCTTTTCTGCAGACAAGGGAGCGCGGCGCGACGGTGAGACGAAGGGAGAGGTGCCGGCACGGAGATCTCGTGCCCGCGGCGCCCTCCACCTTTTCGGCCCACCCCGTGGAACCGGCGTGCTGGCACTTACGGGGACGGGATGCCCGTCTTCACATCTGACTGGCCTGGCGGGGGGAGAAAATCTCTCCGCCCGGGACGAGAGGGCGAATCCCGCCTCCTCCCTGTATAATGCACAGATCACTACGTTTTCTAATAAGACTGAGGTTGATCTGTATCCAAATCTGAGTGTGTTTTGTTTCCACAAATGCTACACTTACACACAATGTTAACCATACAAATTCCCCATTCGCTGCCCCAGCTGTAGCTCCTGTAAAGGAGGTGGCTAGTGGGCATGCGCAGATGAGAGGGATGAACCGCAGGGAGTGCTATCTAAAAGGAGAGCGCGATGCCGGTACAGGGACATTATGGCTGGCGTATTGCTAGAACACACTACGCCTAGAGCAGGGTTTCTCAAACTTTTTCATACCAAGGACCATTTAACCAATAAAAAAACACTCATGGACCACCTAACTCCACAAATATAAAAAAACACATCGTTTTTCTAGAACAGATTACAAATCGTCTGAAAATGATACAAACAAGTGGTAACATGTGTGATGAAGGTGTTGCGCTGGGCTATATCATGCAATTGAAACTTAACCTCGCTCCATTGCGGAGATATTCCCGCAAGAGTGCGGAAAACTTAAATGTATTTATTTATTTCAAATGTGAAATTTTACCAATATACCCACGGACCACTAGGGGGCGCTAACGGACCATTGGTCCGTGGACCACACTTTGAGAAGCACTGCCCAAGAGCAAAGACTCCAATTAATGCAGTTTTCCATAGTGGTAAAGGCTGCATTATGGCGGAGCGCGCACTCACACAAGAGTGTGTGGCGGTGCGTTCAGGGACCTCAGTAGAACACACTATGCCTATAAAGACTCCGATTAAATGCTGTTTACCGTAGTGGCCCAGTAGTGCGCGCCTCCACCCCACAGTGGGACCTGCCGCTGGTGCTCGAGGCTCTGGTCACAGAACCATTTGAGCCTCTAGAGCTCTCCTCCCTGAAAGCACTGTTGTGTGTGTTGTGTTGCTACTTGCCTTAACCTCAGCCAAAAGAGTGTCCGAGTTAACCACTCTGTCGGTGCACCCGAGCTGTTCACTGATTCGGGGTAACCGGAGTGGGGCGACACTCAGACCGGACCCCTCCTTTGTGCCCAAGAGCCTAAGGACTGCGTTCAGGTCGAGGGCCATTCAGTTGGGGGGATTTAGTCTTCCACCCCATGGTGGGGCCAGGGAAGCTAAATTACACCTCCTCTGCCCGGTGCGCGCATGTTATGTAGAGCGCACATCTACCCTGAGACGCACTGAACAGCTGTTTGTGTGCTTCGGGGGCGACTGGAAAAGCTCTGTCCAAGAAACACCTGGCAGGCTGGATTTGCGGAGGAATTGCACATGCCTACGAGCAGGCAGGGAGAGCCTGTCCTGCGGGGGTCCGTGCGCACTCCACACGAGCTGTGGCTGCGTCGACAGCTTTATTCAACGGTGTGAGTGTGGAGGACATATGCACGGCGGTGTCTTGGTTAACACCAGGTCCCTTCATAAAGTTTTATCTCTTGGATATGTCTGGCTCTCTCTCAGCGTCTGTGCTTGCTGGGGCAACACAGGACTGGTGAGGAGGGGGGGGGGGTCTGTGGGTCAGTTGGCATCTGATCCCCTCCCCGGGCGTAAATGCACTTACGTTTCTCCGGACTCCTGGAGGGTCGCGGGGTGACATAATGCGCTTTGGGCCCTTAAATGGCCCTTACTCGGCCATACTATAGTCGCTCGCTGAAGAGTAGTGTAGGATGGTGGTCAGGAGGTGAGCCGGGGCCGGCTATGTCTATATAAATCTCAGTAGGTGAATGCTTGCATGATAAGGTAGTACCCATAGAGTCCAGTAGGGCTCCGCCTGTGCTAATATAACAAGGGTTACAAGACGTAATCCGGCGTTTCAGGCCCTGGTTAGGCTTACTGGTTAACTGTCATACAGATGTGGATATCCATTTTCCCCTCTACCTGCCGAATTCCAGCCGGAAACCCAACGGATCCCAGTGGCTGGTGATCTACACCCCTCCCCCTGTTTCCTGAGAGGGTGTTGCTAGATTCCACTGTAGACCCGCACATTTGTTGGATTGCAGGGTTTTACCATGAGATGGCGCTTCCTTCACAAAAACACATAAACAGTTTGCTTTGGTTACGCATCAACACATTACTTTTACAATTGTACAATGTAGTTTTATTTATACTATTACACACATGCCAGCCCGATTTGCAGGCAACTTCTTGCGGGCCGGAAAAAAGTTCAGAAGGTCCATATTCGGCCCACGGGGCGCAAGTTGAATAGGCCTGCTTTAAAGTAATTAAGCATCTTAACAGGCTGCAACCATGAACACATTAACTAATGGATCATTGTTTTATTTAACTCTTTTTAGTTCTGTATTATTTTGTGTGCAATGTCTTGTTTTTTGTGCTGCTGCTGTAATGTAAAGAAATCCAGACTTTGGATCAAATAAAGTACATTATCTTAATTGTAATTCACTAATATATAGTCTTTCATTCTTTTGAAAACGGTCTTGAGTATGCAGGTCAATTAAAAAAAAAAGTGTTGTTTTTACAAAGAACAGTACTTTTCTAATTTTAGATTTCTTTTCTCCAGCTTCTCACTCAGAGGGAGAGAGAACTGCATCAAGGACACATTGTAATGCTAATGAGAGGAGCCCACTCTGAGACTGGGACTGAAATTAAGCCCAGAAATCAGAGGCCAACATTTTTTTGTCAGTTATTTCAACATTAAAAAACGTCAAGCAAACTCAAATACACAAATGTTGATTTCGCTTTTGCGACTACATTATTTTTGCAGTCGCGAAAGCACAAAGCCAATCAGCCATCGGCAAAAAACAGGATCAGTCTATGCTGAACAACACATTATTTAAAGGTCCCATCATATGCTTTTCCGGTTATTACCCGTCCCCTTGTGTGTTATGTAGCTTTTTCTGCATGTAAACGGTCTGCAGAGTCAAAACCCCTCAAAGTGCACCCTGTAGCGAGTAAAACTAACACCGAAAATATGTGTCTATGCTGCCCCAGAACACCTCGTTGTAGATTTTTCTTTTTTCTTCCGGGGGCTATTGACGTCACTAAGTCTGGACCAATTGGCACACAACTAGAGAACAGGCACACCCTCTACCAGGGCGGACTCCCGAGCAGCTCAGGAGTCCTCCCCGTGAGGCCCCCGGAGCTAGGGTTGCCAACTTCCAGAAATGGAGAAACGGGACAGATGCATGTGTCCCCCGCGCGCAAGAAGATTTGTGGGTTTCTGGCGGATTTAGTTACTTTTATTTGTTACTTTATTTCGGTTTTAGGGTTAGAGTTGTGTTATTTAATTATTTTGGGGGAGCCAGCCCCCTAGGGTTCGAGGGGTCAAACCCCCCAAAACCCTCAAAATGCATACAACTATGCATACCTATAACACAATACAAACACAATGATCTTACACCTGCATTAGGCTAATACATCACATTGTACATCAGCACGTTCAAATCGGATAGGTGGGCACTAGGGACATCTGGGCACCTCGATGTACAATTGGCTATTTTGTCCAAAATGTTAAAAAATAAATATTTGAAAAATGGTATTAAGTAATGCAAAGTATACATGATGTGAACATGCACGGTACATCATTATTAGACTTAATGTTATCCTTCAACCAAGCATTTCCCCAGCATTTTCCCATCTCAGCTGACTGACTCTCTCACACACACTCACACACACGCACGCACACACACACACACACTCACACACGCACACATGCGCGCGCGCACACAAACACACACACACACACACACACACACACACACACACACACACACACACACACACACACACACACACACACACACACACACACACACACACACACACACACACACACACACAGAAGACCCGAGGCAGATCTCCACTCACAGGCTTTACCCAACGGTGTTTTTCTTCCACTGTTTGTTGTAAGACACAAGTCTTTTCTTTTTAGAAGGGCCAGGGCCCAGAACCACATCCTCTCTCTCTTCTCCTCTTTCATTATCACCTCCTCCACCGGCAGCACTCATTTTCCCACACGACTGAACAGGCTGACATGCCACACAAACAATGATGCCGCGCCCGCAGCCCACCGGAGAAAATCTCACACACACACGTGCGATAATTGTGCCTGCCCTGTCAACTGAGCGGTCCTAGTGCCCTCCCTTACAGCACACAAACACGGAGGCAGACACACTGCATTGCGCGCAAACATTTGCGCGGGAGTCCGGTGTCAGTGCCAGATGTGTTCGGGCTACCAGATATGTTTGGGTGTATTTCCGTCGCACCCGTCATCCGTCATATCCGTCTACTCACCTCCCTCTTGTTGGAGTCTACCGGACCAGGTCCGTCCTCCGCGCAGATCGTTTGGATATGGCCAGAGCGGGGTCGCCGTCCGGATATGCCGATGACCTTTCTTAGTTCTGAGGAAAAAGGAATTGTGTCCTTCGACACTATTCTCTGTTAGCTGTACAAAAACTAGACTTTGCACTCCAATGGATTGTTTCTTCAAATAAGCACTTTATTACACAGTTCAACAAAGATATATCAATCTGATACTATACCACAAAGCGCTTTGGACTCCTTCTTGAGTTCTCACCGTGACAGGCTCGTCAGTGTAAGATCCCAGTTGAAGTGAGCCCCGAATCCTGAATATATCTTGTTCTTTATAGTATTTGCTGTGAAGCCCCCACTTTTGGTGCTTTCGTGCTGTAATCTGCCTTTTTTGCCCAGCAACACCCAGTTTTAGCCAAGGTCAGGGCCAGGGCCCTACTCCCTCTTCCTAATTTCGGTGTGTCTTTGTTACCTGCTTTAACTTGTTTTCTCACAAGACGGTTGCTCCTTTTGAAGGTCAGGGCCACACATACTCGTACCATGGTGTTCTAGTCCTTGAAGAT